>NW_027187336.1:103250-164904 GCF_028583685.1 Petaurus breviceps papuanus
AATTCAGATCAAATCACAGAACACTTCTCAAAGTGAGTCCCAAAACATCAGGGCTTATATAGCCTTCTCCTGGCTCAGAGAATGTAACAACCTTATTGACCCACTGGCTAATCAAAAAGTATCTACTGAAAAACAAGCCTCCCACCCCAGACTCCAGGTGCACTTTAGCCTAGGGGCAGGGAAGATCTTTAATTCTGCATTTCCATTACATTCGGCCCCAAGATCTTTCATGACCATAGCACAGACAATTTGCTTTTGAATTATCACTGAACATTTCTTAGGTCACATTTTCAAGGTACAGAACTAAAGTTACCAAAGTGGCCACTGGCCCTTAAACAAACACAAAGTACATTCTTAGGTTACATTTTCAAGGTACAGAACTAAAGTTACCAAAGTGGCCACTGGGCCTTAAACAAACACAAAGTACATAGCATTATCACTTCAATTCAGAACAAGAGTTCAAATAAAGTTCTGGGGGGAGGGGAGTGTCCTTCCCCTCACACAGCTCCAGCCCCAGCTTCCAAGCACAGAGAGGGGGCTGGGCAACAAAACCAACAAGGTGGGGTCCCTGGGGATCCAAGGCACTTCATCCCACCCACCATAGTCACAAATCCATCCTCCCCCTGGGTTCCAAACTGTGGGATGCAGCCAGGAAACACATTCAGTGCCCCTGCTTTGCTGTTCAGTTCTTATCTTTTCCTGTGGCTGAATTCCAAACTCCTGGGCTCCTTCTCCTCCCGCAGGCGGCAGCCGCTCCTGGCTTTTGCCCAGGTCCTGATGCAGGCAGCTCACCATTCCCGCTCTCAGCTCAGCGAAGTCTGCATGAAGGCCACTCTTCTCTCCTGGTCCATGGCTCCACAGAATCACAGCTACCACAACTGGGAAACAAACAATTATCCCAGTCCCCATACTTTCCTTTTTACTCTGCAGATCCTGTTCGTGACGCCATTTTGTAGCAGCAAGCACCCCAAGCATCCTCAGGGTTTGCAGCTACCACAGGTTCTTGGATCTGCTTTGTTAAAGGAAAGCAACTCAAAATGGGTTAACAAGCTTACTTTAATCAGTCAGACATATATCGTTTACCTTGTTCAGGGGAAATAGGTCAGCACCCCGAACTTCAAAGCATACAGGCAGAATTATCAAGACAGAAACACATCAAGTAGACAGATTTCCAAACTGTCCAACCATTACATCCATACCCAGTCAACATCTGGGTTTCCACATCTGGGTTTTTCAAAGCCGGGGGACTCTCAACAACGGCTTCCCAGAATTCAGATCAAATCACAGAACACTTCTCAAAGTGAGTCCCAAAACAAAGCTACACATCAGGGCTTCTCCTGGCTCAGAGAATGTAAC
Source organism: Petaurus breviceps papuanus (assembly GCF_028583685.1). Taxonomy (NCBI): domain Eukaryota; kingdom Metazoa; phylum Chordata; class Mammalia; order Diprotodontia; family Petauridae; genus Petaurus; species Petaurus breviceps. The sequence continues at coordinate 104,607 of NW_027187336.1, forward strand.
AACCTTATTGACCCACTGGCCAATCAAAAAGTATCTACTGAAAAACAAGCCTCCCACCCCAGACTCCAGGTGCACTTTAGCCTAGGGGCAGGGAAGATCTTTAATTCTGCATTTCCATTACAAACTCCCTTAGCACTTAGGATAGTGTAAAGCCAAGCATGAGTAGCTTTCCAGAGGACCACTGCTGTGAACAGCTTCAAGGTTCTGATTACATAGTATAGTGAACTCTATTTCTTCAGCAGTAAATTAAGGCAAAACATTCACAGAAATCAAAGTACAGCATTCATAATGTTATGATATAACAACTTTTCACTAAAATGGCCACAGAGTTTTCACCAAAGTGGTCACATAGTTTTAAACAAAAGATATCATTCAGTAACTCAATCATCCTTAAGGATTGGACACAAGGTACAAAGGTGAAAAAGTTCTCCACCCCTAGGTCACATTGTCTTAATCTCTCAGTCAAAAAGTCTTCTTTCTTCTTAATTGGAGATTAGTTTCCAATCATCTTTAATTCAATCATCCTGAAGAAATACAGGATACAGAGTACAAAGTCCTCCCATCCCTAGGCCACAGTAAATCATGATCTTCTCAGTTTGCATTAAATACCCAATCTTGACTTGAGGCTGGCTCTCAGATTCCATGGTTCCTCTTCCATGGTCCCAACTCCTGCCCAAATCTGTCCAACTACCACCTGGATTCAAAGGCAGGCAGCTCTCAGTTCCTTCTCCAGCTCCTTGTTCAGTTCTTCGTCCAGTTCCTTGTCCAGTTTCCGTTCCATATTGAAGCTCAGTGTCCAGTCCACCTCAAGTCCTTCACAGTTTCTGTTCACATACACATTGCTGGCACCATCACTAATTTGCTTTCTGCCTGTGAAATCAACACAAACCCAAAAACAAGGTCTAAGAAATCAACACAAATCATCAGTATAGTTCCAGGACCTCTGAAAACATCAGTAAGACCCTTTTCCAGGACTTCTGTACACATACAACAAGAAAATCCTCTTTCAGGCTTTCTGAACCAGCAGTAAGGTCCCAGGGTTTCTGTAATGACAGCAACATCCTCTATCAGAAGACAAATCTGACAAAGTAACATCAAAACAGACAAAGTCACAGCCATGCTTCCTCCCAGTTCTCTTCTCTCTCAGACTGGGCTTCTCCATATATATGGTCATTAAGCTCCTCCCTGTTCCACCCTTTTCTGTTGCATCAGCAACAGGGGTTCACAAGTTCTGTTTCTTAACAAAAGACTTGATATTATCACAGGCAAGAAACTTGAACTGAAACAAGGTGCTAAATAATTAGCTGAAACAAGGTGTTAGCTACTTCTTTGCTTGCCATTACACATAGTTCTCTGTACTTCGTAAAAGGTGGCTGAATAGCATTGAAAAGAGGTACCTCTAAATTATGAGACTCACTCTCAATTTTCTTTCCTTTCCTTTTTGTTATAAATTTAAAATAGCATGAAGATCAAAGTGCTTAAGTATATAGGTATGTATGTGTATATATGTAAATGTATATATACACATACACATACATATGTATATATAACATTAAATATGTGTATAGCAAATATAAATATATCTTAAACATGTATATATATATATATATTAAAAGAGTTGTATAGCCAATGTTATAGTGGCCAGACTAAGAAATCTATAACTGTTATAAATTTTAAAATTATAAGTAGACAAAAAATCAGATTCTAAAGATCTCTATTTCAAAGTTTAAGAAAGAGAGCCAGGGTTTTTACTGAAGGAAAGAAGATAAGAGCAATGAAAGGTACATAATAAAATCGATTAGAGCATTATGGCAAAGATAAAATCCACTGCCTCAAGCTCCTTTCCTACTTTGATTTTATTAAGGAAGACTATCTTAAATTTAAAAGCCATCAATCCTATAACAACAGCAAGAACCTAAATAGCCAAAAAACTTTGGAGACTGAACTGAAATGCTTTTTATATTATGTATTTTACTAGACTGCTCTTCTCTGTCTCATCTGTCAACCCTCAGGGAAGCACCATATCTTTTTTAATGTAGTATATACACAGTTGACATTCAACTATGATCAATGCTATATTTCCTGGCACAGACAGTCTTCAATTCATGAACAGATTGGATTTCAAAGAGTTCTTTTGTAGGCCATTTGTTTAGAATCTGCCATATTTTCTCATAAAAATAAGTGTTATAAATCCCCAGACAAGCTCAAACAACCCTGATATAATCCAACTATAATAGGACTGTCCTGAGTCTCAGGTGAGAGAGGCAATGGAAAAAAAGGTTAAGGGAGATTTCTATTTCTTTTCTTGCATGGTAAAAAGTTTGTCTTTGGTACCTTGCTATTGCCCTTCTTTCATCCCTTTCTCACCTTATTTCTTCTTCCCATCCTCTAATGACATCATGTTCCTCCAAACTCTCCACTGTAACATCCCATGTGGAACTGCTTTTTCCTTATCTAGAAAGTATCTCATCTTCCAAAGTAGAGAGGATGACCAGGGTCAGCCTGATCATTCAACAAGGTTAATGAATGGGACCTTTTTCCTAGACTTGAAGTTATCTTCCCAGCAGAAGGTGTGGACATACCAGTTGAAATCATGTTTGGGACTTTGATTATGTCTCTCCTCCATGGGTTTGGCTATTCCCACTGACTACACATTTAAAAGATCAATATCTTCTCAATTGAAATAGACTTCTGTTTGACTTATAACTCCTGTCACAATCTGGTTCCATTTATCCTTTCCAGGCACATTATTTCTTCCTCATCTTCCAGTCAAACTGACCAACTTGCTGTTCTTCCCACCTTTGTGCCCTTGTTCAGGCAATGCCTTCCACACTTCTGTCTTTGAGAAGTCCTGCCTCAGCTCCAGGGTCATCTACAGGAAACCCATCCTGATCTTAGTTGCTATTGCCCTCTTCATGGCAATTACCTTGTATGTATTTTGTATTTAACTTTGTAACCATATATTGTTTACTCCAATAGAACATAATCTCCATGAGGGTGGGAACTTTTAAAATTTCAGTCTATATGTATGTATATATGCATGAATGTGTATATATGTGTATATATATATATATATATATATATATATATATATATATGTGCATGCGTACACACACACATGTTTGCCCTCAATGCACGTCTGGCAAAAATTAGGTACTTAAATGAATAAACGAATTAATCTCTTTTGATGTGGGAAATACCTTTGGCTTGAATAATTACTGAGCCATTAACATCACATTGAAGATGACTGATTGAGTCACAGCTATTGTGTATCTGGACTGCACCCTTGACAAACCTTGCACAAGGCCTGGGCAAGTCACTTTGATGTGTCTAACTGCTTCCTCAAGGATAAAACTACCTCCTAGGGTTGTTATGAGGATCAGATGTGATTTTTGTAAAGCTCTTAGCACAGGGCCTGGCACATAGTGGGTATTTAATAAATATTTGTCCTCTTCCCTTCCCTACAAAGGAGAAGACAGTGTAAAGTCTGAGTATCTTCACAGTACTCAGAGAAACCTCTAGGCCCCAAGAGATGGCAGATACATAAGAAAATCAGTCTCTACCTTATGATAGCACCCTTTTGTTTTTATTCTTAATTGCTATTGCTCAATTAAAACGTACATTTTATTCAGAGGATTTGACTCTAAATGAATTTTTACTGTTTCTGAAGATCAAATCCCCCCTTCTCTCCCCCTCCCCCCATACCCTTCCAGAGATAAAGATTTTCTGTCACTAGAAATATTCTAAAAGGTATGAAGTCAGTTTCCAGTGAGGAGTGCCAATGGTTTTCCAAGCAACACTATTGGAATAAGTGTCTAGCCTGAACTTTGATGAAATTATCATTTATTTCTATTTCTAATTTCTAGTATTTGTTTTTTTTAATTAATTGCATGACTTTTGAAAAAAATCTTGCTTTTTTTTTAAACTTTTGGGTCGGGTCAGAGATTGTCTCTTTTTAAAAATTCTTTTTATTTATTTAATTTTTTTGCAAGGCAGTTGGGGTTAAGTGACTTGCCCAAGGTCACACAGCTAGTAAGTGTGTCAAGTGTCTGAGGCTGGATTTGAACTCAGGTCCTTCTGACTCCAAGGCCAGTGCTCTATTCACTGCACCACCTAGATGCCCCCCCAAAAAAATCTTTCTTACAAAAGAAGTCTCTCTAGATAGGGGAAGGGAAAGAAATGTATTGGATGTAAAAACAAAAGGAATCAAGGAAACAAAAAAATTTAAACATCAATCATTTTGCTCTACAGTCACACTTTGTATGGTGAGCAAGGTTTGTGAGTTAATAACAAAATTCAGTTTGCAGATCATCTTTATCCTGTTCTAAAACTGTGTAAAACCTGCTAAACTATCCTTATAGTTAGAAATGCTTTTTCTTCTACTTTATTGATGTAGTCAATTTGTTCCATTTCTCCCCACCATCTATTTCCCTATATTTATAAGGTTATAGTAGCTGAAGATCATAAAGTTTCTTGCCCTGTATTTATAGTGGGAAGGAAAACAAAGACTGGTTGCTGCCATACACTAATGATAAACAGCATGGCTCAAAGTCTCAGGGTAGCTATCAGATCACTAGACTATGTACATATCAGAATTTGGAATAAATTAAAACCATCTGTTTGCTTCCAATACATATTTGTGGAACACAATACTTGCAGTGAGAAACGAAAATTGTAAACAAATAGAAAACCATGTACAAAAGATAATACTCTGTTAGAGCATTTAATGGACCACTGGGGAAAGATAATTAACTATGACAACCACAAATATCTGTGCAGAAGCTGTGACATAATTGTGACTCAGAATATGAGTTTTTGTTTTTGCTAGTTGTTTGAGTATCCTTAACACAAACTACTTCTCAAATAAACTAAGTTGATATTCCTGGATTGGAGAATGGCTAAACAAATTGTGGTATATGAATATAGTGGAATATTACTGTTCTATAAGAAATGATAAATGTGACAAATGAAAAGTTCAAGAGACATATAATTTCTGGGTAGTTAATACTCAATTCTGTTAATTATGTCTACCAGATAATTAGCAAAATGGTGATCATTTGGTTTTCTCTTGTAAAGCAAATCACGGAGGCTGCTTGATTCTTTTATACCCTTGGAAGAGTGGATGTTCCCGACAGGTAGAAATCAGTTCTGACCAGTTAACAATTAATGAGAGAATTTTATAATGAGAGGTAAGCTTATTTTATTGAGGGGTTAGGAGACTATCTCCCACATTCAGACCACCTCCACCTTGGATAATCTAGACAAAATGGGTCCATCCCAACCTAAGCCACTTATGTCCCAGTTGGGTGGGGTCTCTCCAAGATTCAGGAGAATGTTAACTCAATCTTAATTATCAGCAATGTCCTTCACAAGGACTGGGCTTTTGAATGAAGAAACAGAAAGGGAAAAAATCCTGGATCCCCAATGTGAATTGGTTATTAATATGAGAAAAATATAATAATTTCTTTTGTAAATATGAAGAATTCAGAGAAGCACCAGAAAACAGATTTTTTTTTAAAAGAGTATAGTAAGCCAAACTAGGAGAACAATTTAAAGAATGACAATGATGTAAATGGAAAGGAAAAAAACCCACTTCTAACTGGATGCTATGTAATTATAACCACCAAAAGCTTAGTCCTGAAAATGAAGAAATGCTCCCCTCTCTCTTCTTTGCAGAGGTGGAAGACTTTGGGTATGTAATACCACAAGTATCATCAGATTTGATTACTGTGTTCAATGATTTTGCCGAATGCTTTTCAAACCTTTCTTTTTTGGTTCTTTGTTACAAGTGAGGGATTGATAGGTAGGGGAGGGAAAGGGATATATTCAGGAGTGAAAGTGATGTAAAAATACAAGTGAGCAATAACTTTTAAGAAAACACAAAATATTTCCCTTTTAAGTTTTCTATATCTCACAAAAATACCCATGTGAAGGAGGAGATGAAGACTCTAAAATTCTCATTGTGATTTTGTAAGGTTAGATATAAATGTGCCCTGCTTTATTTGAAACAGAAAAATTCAGTTAAAATGAGGCCAAATGCCACATGGCAGAACTGGAATTAGAATGATTAATTTATAACTTTAGCATAAATTCAGAACAAATTTGCACAGATATTATTATTATAACTTGTTAAAATAATAATGATTTTTGGAGGAAGTGATAGTGATTACTCAAGATCTCTATTAATATTTATTATCACTAAAATGCTGCTACATCCAAATAGTGATTACCACCCTCTCCCCTTTTTTTTCAACTTTAGAGTGACATTTTGAATCCTAGGTCTGACCTTGGCATTCTGAGGTAATGTGGACCTTTCATTTTATAGCCACAATTCACCCATAATTCTACACGCATAATTTACCTGATGTTGGATGAACAATAAAGGCTTCATCAGGTTGGAGCACAATGACATGAAACTCAAAATCTATTGGGCAGCTGCATTGTAGAGGAATAATATAATCTTCACTGAAAAACAAAACAAAAGATAAAAACAAAACCAACTATTGTTAAGCTTTTAACTAAAATAGTTCTTTTCCAATAAAATACTTTGTTGTTTTCTTTATGATATGAAAAATATAGCCATTACTACTCAGAAAATTTGCCAGATGCTTAGGGTTAGATTCATACATTTTTCCTTCTTAGAAATTCCTTCTAACTCATGTGGGAAAATCAATCAAATAAGAAGTATTTGTTAAGCATCTACTATTTACCAGGGGACTGGAGGTACAGAGTTTGGAAGAAACTTTAGGAATCTTTCAATCTAATCTCTTCATTTCTCAAATGAGGAAACTGAACCCAAGAAAGTTTAAGTGATTAATCCAAAATAACACAGACAATAGTTTGAATTCAAACCCAAGTTTTCTGATTGGCAAATCCAAACAGTGCTTTTTCCCATTATATTATGCCTTATATCTTTTAATATGATCAAGAGACCAAGGATTATGTCAAAAGTAGTTGGCAAATGTAAAAGAAAATGAAGCATCTAAAATATAACATTAAAGTGTACCAATTGTGAAAAAAAGAAATTTGTATACCAAGAAGTAGAGATCATATAGAATAATGCACAATCTTGCAAGCAATTAAAGAACTGTAAGTTAAAGCATTTTTAAAGTACCAATTAAGGCAACACAAAAAATTAGAGACATCTTTGTTGACAGATATATGGGGAAATAGTTGGAAACTCACTGTTCATAGCTCTATAAATTATTGATTTTCTTTCTAGGAAGTAATTAGGTAATATGTGAAAACAGATATGAAAGAATTCATACTACTTAGCCTAGTACTTCTATTCTCAGCAATATATCCCAGGGCTGTGGTTGGTTGTTGTCCTTCTTTCTCAAAGAGTACCAAAATGACATCATCATGTCAAGCTTCAGTGTGTCCGACTGTGGCTGATCAGACAGATGTAACCCAAAAGAAATCATATTAAATGTCTACAAAAATGCTACTAGCCGTGCAATTTAGACCAGTGAAAAAAATGGAAAACAACCTCAATACCCGATGATAAGAGAATGGTTAAAAAATTTTGATATTTTTAATGCAATAAAATCCCATATTGCTATTAAAGATGACAAGTATGTCAACTATGTCTACATTAAGAAATGTGTGAGAAAAGAGTCTTAAAAAAACAACCCAGAACATTAAGTAGTATGTATATACTACAACAGTTAAGCCAAGATGGTGGTATATACATTTTAAAAGATCCTAAGAGAATTCAGCAAGAAGTGACCACTGGCTCAGTGCTAGGCTTTGACTGGAGCTCAAAGATTCAAAGATAAATAATGTCCAATCTACCTTCAACAAAGTGACAATTTAGTAATGAAGGTGATAGGCAGCTAGGTGGATAGAATGGTAGCATACACTTACTAGCTGTGTGACCCTGGGCAAGGCACGAAACTATGCTTGCCTCAGTTTTCTCCTCTGTAAATGAGCTGGAGAAGGAAATGGCAAAACATTTCAGTATCTCTGCCAAGAAAACCCTAAGTAGGGGTTATGAAGAGTCAGACATGGAACAACAAGGTAATATGAAAGCAATAATTTCAGTACAAAAACCTTCAACCTCTCATTGCCTGTGAAATAAAATCTAAACTTCTTAGCTAGGCTTTGATTACCCAATTCTGGTTCTAACCTAATTTTCCAGATTTGTCTCATATCATTCCCCGTCCATGCTGTGCACTCTACGGAAAATAGACAGTCAATTTTCTCCAGAACATGTCCCAAACTCTTCTACCTCCATGCCTTTGACCACTCTTCGTGATGCATGTACCAGGTTGTCCACCACAACTTCCTCCTATGAATGCCCTTGCTCATTCCTCAAGGCTTGGTTCAAATGCTATCACTGCTACCAAAGGCAAATCAAGAAGCCTTCTCTAATTTCCACAGGTGTCAGTGATCTTTGCTTTCTCTGAACTCATAAAATTCTCTTAGTACATTTCTAAAGTATCTATATTCTATTTTGTATCAGTTATTTGTATACATGTCTTTTGTCTCCCTTCCTAGACACTAGTTTCCTTGAGGGCAGAAACCAAGTCTAATTTCTCTGCATGTAACACTGTCTTGTATATAGCAGACCCTTAATGGATGTTTGATGCATGAGTGAATGATGTAAGTGCATAATAACATAAATAAATAAGGCATTACTCTTACCACCAATAACAATACCATCTGATACTTATGTAGCACTTTAAGATGGACAAAGCACTTTATGTAGATTCTCTCATGTTGTGAATCTTACAACAACCCTATGAGGTAAGAGACTGCAGGCTTTATTATACCCATTTTACAGATGAGCCATAACCACCTCAAAGTTGTCACCATCAAGCTAGAAAGTGTCAAAAGCAGGATTTGAACCACAACTAAAATTTAATGCTTGTTAGGTTGAGGCTTTTTTCCCCCTTTCAGTAAAGTCCCTTCATTTAAAAAAAAAACAAACATTTTTCTTATGTCAGCTAAGATCTTTAAAATATGACTCAAATTTAATACCCATTTTTTGTGTGTATTAGAGTCTCTGTGCTAACAAAATACAAACGTATGTGCATTAAACTTGGTAGCAGCTGTTAGAGATCTGAATGTTATACAAAAATACATTAAAAATGATACATGTTTTGCTATCTCCACACTGGTTGTCCCTGTGCCTGTAATACTCTTTGTCTTCACCTCCACCAATTGGTAACACTCCCTACCTCCTGTCAAGGCTCAGCTCAGGACTTGACTGATTCCACCTACCCCACACCCCCAGGTAGTAAGATTTTCCTCTCAACCTGAAATTACTTTGTATTATTCCATGTTACACATTGTTTCCCCAGTAGAATAGAAGCTCCTGAGGGCAGGGACTGTTTTTTTTTAATTTTCTCTCTATTCCCAAGCACATTTCCTTGACAGGCACAAAGTAAATACCAAACATAAATGGACATAGAAGCAAATATATTGTCGAAGACTGAGGGAAAATGTATAAGTCATGATGGAAGAACTCCTTTTATTAGATAAGCTTTGGAGTCAAATATGAGTATAGCAAAATCAATAAATGTTAGGAATAAACAGCATTCTGTTTTTCATAATTCTTCTCTTCCTATAATAGTCCTGTATCCAATTTTAACAACTTGGAGTAATGCAAAAATGTTTCCATTGATGGAGAGCACTCAAGAATAAATTTCTTAATCCAAAAAGAAAAAAAAAAGTTCATTGAAGAAGAAAAAAGGGAGTTGTCTGAAAGGTCAATCAACAAACATTGAGTCAACTAGGATTTATTAAGTGCCTGCTAACTGCTAGGCACTGTATTAAGGACTGCAGACAAAAAGAAAGGCAAAAAAACAGTTCCCAACTCTCAAGAAACTCATGGTCTAATAGGGGAAGCTATGCAACAAACCAAGTACAACCAGATCTATATAGGAAAAATTAGGGATGATCTCAGAAGAAGACGCTAAGATTAAGGAGGGAATTTTAACTAAGACATTAAGAAAGCCAGGGAAACTATAAGGTGTAGATGAGGATTGAGAGTGTTCCAGGCAATGGGAGACAGTCAGTGAAAATGCCTAGAGTCAGGAGACAGAGTGTCATGTAAGAGGAACAGTAAAAGTTCAGGGAACTAACTACTCAACTCATTTTTAAAAGATATCAAAGAAAGATGAAAGCAAGGTTAAGTAAAGAATGATGCTGAGGAGATAGAACCCCTTAACTCTAATGTTGCTTCTATTTTCTCTTCCAGGAAAGTGATTTTGGGACTGGAAAAAAAGATGGAGTGAAACTGGATATTAAGAGTTTATAGCCAGGAGGAGTAAGGTGATATATTGTAAGGGAGCCACTCTTGCCTATCCATCTGGGCCTGACAATCACTTTTCATTGTTTTCCTTTCCGTTCCCAGGACCTATGCCTGCTCACCAGTGAAAGTTATGACTCTTTTTGGACAACGGCTTCGGGATCAGCCCCTGCCAGAGCCATTCCCTCAGTCCCCACGTGGGACATCTGGTAGTGAATTCAAGTGATGCATCTTCAGGCAGTGGGGTGGTGCAGGGAATAGAGTGCTGGGCTTGGAGTAAGGAAGACTTGAGTTCAAATTCTGCCTCAGACACTAGTTGTGTGACCTTAGGCAAGGCACTTAAGCTCTGAGGTTTACATTGTGGGAGACACATTGCTAAGTGAGGAGTATGCAAAGGATGGCCACCTGGATGGTGAAGAATCTTGAATACACATGCCATGTATGCAGAAAAATTGGAAGAACTGAGCACATTTAACTTGGATCAGAGAAAAACTCAATGAGGGGCAAGTTGACTGCTTCTAAGAATTCAAATGGTTGTCACATGGAATTGTAATTGGATTTGCCTTGCCCCCACCAAAGACCTTAAAATGCTTTAAAAGCACAGTCTCACTATTACATTCCCTTGGGCACAGACTAAACTGGTTGGGCTAAATGGCCTACCTTTACATTTAACCCTAAAGAAAGTCTACTTATCTCAGAGAAACTAATCCCTAAAAGCCAGCAAAGCAGAAGACATGAAAGTCATTTTCATATGTAGCAGTTAAGAGAAGCCACCATAAAACAGACTTCTTTAACCCCCTCCCCTATAAGGTGTGTTCCCTCCAACACTACTTCCAAAAGGAAAATTTGTTGAAAGTTGGATCAAGTTTTTGTTTATATCACTGATGAGCAAGAGAGAGCTGACACATTCTGAAATGACTCAAGATGATCAAGGTTTGGGTGGCCCTTAGATTTGCTCAGTCAAGATGTGATACATGGAATTATCAATGCTATACTTCTGAGATATAAAACATAAGTTCCCAAATTACTTCTCTCATCTCTGAGCTTTTCTAGTAGCTGCTCCCTGCACCGGAAATGCTATTCCCCTCACCACTGCCTCTTGAAATCTGTGACTTCCTTGAAGACTCAGTACAAATACCTCCTGAATCAGGCCTTTCCAATCTCTTTAGTTCCCAGAGCCTTTCTCTCCAACACTGCATGTACCTGATTTATATGCACGTACATTGTATATTCCTGTATATGTATATGTTTTTGCCTGTTAAGACTGTAAGCTTTTTGAGGTCAAAGACAAACAGTCTTTGGATCGTCAGTATCTATCATAGGGCTTGGCATATAGTGTGCTGTTGTCCAGTCATGTCCAACTCTTTGTGACCCCATTTGAGGTTTTCTTGCCAAAGATGCTGGAGTGGTTTGCCCTTTCCTTCTACAGCTCATTTTACAGATAAGGAAACTGAAGTAAACAGGGTTAAAAAGACTTGGTCAGTATCACACAACTATTAAGTATCTGAGTCCAGATTTGAACTCAGGAAGATGAGTCTTCTTGACTCCAGGCCTGGTGCTCTGTCCACTGTACCAACAGTGCTTGCCTGCTTGATCCCTGATCCTTGATATTGAGAACTTCCTGGTCCTCTTAACATTTAGTATACACTAGGAAGGGGAGAATCTATTGAGATCCCAGGGCAGGAAGAGGTTAATAATATAGGGAAGTGAAGGAGGACATAATAAACATTTATTAAGTACCTACCTGTGCCAGGGACTGCTAAGCATTTCACAAATACTATCTTTTTTGGGTCACTAAAGAACCAAGGATAAAAATGTTATCAACTCTAGCTTTAGAGGAAGATACTCCTGGAAAATCCTAGGGTTTTTAATAAAGTTTTAGATAAACTTCATGGTTGAGTAAGGAAAAATCCAGACTTCCCTAATAATTTTCCAAGAAAGCAACCAAATTACTTAGAACAGTTTGAGGAAGGCATCACCATCCCCTAACATAAGGCAGGGTTCCCAGTAACAAATATCCTATTCTTTTCTTCCTTTCCTTTTGAAGCTAGACAACAAAATTTTGATTTATGTCAGTGATGACTGCATTGTAGTCTGCTAGGATTAGCAGAGCAATATACATAGATGAGATATAGCTAATTCCCCTAACAATCTGTGGTGTTCTCAGGTATCATCTACCAATTTTGTCTGTAAGGAATAATTAACAAGTTGCTCAAAACTGTTTATATTTACAGCCATCACCAATACAGCTAACTGCTCATTGTAATCCAGGAGATCACATTATGGAGGTACAGTTTCAGAGGTGGTGAAAGAGGCTGGAAAGGGAATTCCTTCATATGAAAGATTAAGCCTTATTAGGCTTGCTCCCATGACCAGTGGTATTAGTGGTATTGTGTAAAGATATTACACAAAATATTTTTCCTTAGTATAAGAAGGAACTTCTTAATAATTAGAACTATCAAAAATGGAACTAACTGCTTTGACAGAGGGTGAGTTTTCCATTTCTGAAGATGTTATGGTGGAGTCTGTATTACTACTTCTCAGGGCTACTGTAAAGGAGATTTGTGACATATAAATGTTGAACCAGATTACCTTGCAGTTCCTTTCCAATTTTTAATTTATTATGAATATTAACTCTTATTTCATTTTCTAAATTAGCTGAGTTATAACTCCATCAGCTTCTTGGGTAAATTTCTTGAATTTCAGAGAGTGTTACAATTGGTAGAATTAAATATTCCACTGTTGGAGAACTACCATCAAATATTATAATTAAGTACAAATCTTGAATAAAAAAAGATACCTTTGAGGGAAACTGGGTGTCAGTCTGAAAATACAAACCAAAGACCAACCTATTGATAGTTCTTCCAATTTCTAAGATAGTTTAGGGAACATTAGTGGCAAGAGTCCTTTCAACTATTTATATACTCCTGCTCCTATCATTCATTTAGGTTTTAATCCAGGGCAGAATCACTTAAGCAAGTAAGAGAGGCAAGAAACTGTAACTTTTAGTGGTACAGTTTTGAACAGGCACTGCTTACTGGCAGAGTGTTTGGAGAAAGCAAAAAAGTCGCACTTAATCTTTTACAGCAAAGATATTTTTAAAGTATCTGTATTATACAAACAATTATACTTTAAAATAAACTGTTTAGTTGAAATTTCCATTCTGACTACAACAAAATGAATGTTACACACACAAAAAATCTTTGGAGAAGGGTATTTAAAAAAAGGTTAGGTAGATAACATATAATCAAGAGTGGAAGGAAGGAAGGAAGGAAAGAAAAAAGGGAAGGAGGAAGGTAAGGAGGAAAGAAGGAAAAGGAATGAAGATAGGAAGGGAGGGAGGGAGGAAGGAAAGGAAGAAGGAGAGAAGAAAGGAAGGAAGGAGAAAAAGAAAGAAGGAAAGAAGGAACACATGGTTCATTCCCTTACAGAGAGTTTATAATCTAGGAGATGATAACGCACAAATAGCTATAATAAACAATAAAATTTAAACACATTAGAAGAATTATGTGTTTAACTGTTAAGAGGACAAATCATTTTTAGGTGAGGAGATCAAGGAAAGCCTAATGGAAAAGATTGTATTGGATGTGGGACTTGAAGGATGAATTGTATTTTGACACACAGATGAGAGAGGCAGGTTATATTTTTCTTAAACTGACACTTATATAGTGCTTTGAGATTTGCTAACAGTTACATCCATGATCTCATTTGAGTCTCACAACATTTGTAGCAGATGAAGGGGGAAGCCGTTCCTAGGGTATGTGAAATCATGGAAAACTTCCCAGGATCTATACTTAGGGATCCATAAATTATTGCAAAAGGACAGTTCCTCAGAGAGGCAGTGAGAAAAAAGGCAACTTTGGCAGCTGATGTTGGGGGGGGGGGGAAGGCGGGGGAAGTCTGAGGTTTATCAACTTACATAACCAGTCTATTAACTACCCATCATCACCAAGACAAAGGGGATGTGACTCTTTTTTGCCATTTTTATACATATCCCATAGCTGTCCTTTTGTGACTTCCTCTTTTAGTATGTTGTTTAACATTTATTTTTTACCTAATTTCACCTAGATTTAAAAATCTGATAGTAGAAGGATTAAATGCCATACACAATTTGCTGTAAGTCCTACAATTTCTTATGGACGGGCTCCATACACATCTAGGGATATGTCCTAGGGTATATAATATATATATACATAATTGTAATATATACATACATATATATATAACATAATTGTGTGTGTCTGTGTGTGGGAGGGGGAGGATTCCAGTATATTTTATTGGGTCTGAATATTTTCATTCTTAAACCAAGATTAGAATTAATTTTATGGAGAATATAATCTTGTAGTTAGAGAAATAAAAAATATATGTTTCTAGATCTATAAGTGACCCATGAATTTCCATAACCTATAACAGATGGGTTTTTAATTTTGTAACTCACCTTTCTCCAAGTGGAATATCTGGTAGATTTATATATGAAGGAAATTCCAAAGTGTTTAGGACTGGATAGGCATGAAGGGGAATAAGTAAAGTTTCATCTCCCTGAAAATAAAAATAAATTCAAATCACTGAAAATAAGAATTAAAAAAAATTTATACATGCAATATTTTTCCTATCAGTTTCCAAAAGACTTCCTGAAGAAGTTTGCATATTTAATGTTGAAAATGTTAAGATTTCTTAACCTTAGAAGTTAGAAAAAAAATTCAAGAATTCTTCCGCACATTTCTTTAAAAACAATTTTCAACGTTCAAATACCAGGGATATTCTCAACAAAAACAAAAATATACATTAGCTGATTTTATTTCAGAAAAGATAAAGAAAATCTTTAGTAACAGCTGATTAAAGAAAATGCAGAAGCTACAATTCCAAGCAGCTAGATGGAGGACAGGTATGGGAGTTAGGAGACTAGGGTTTGAACTTAAGCTCACACATTCACTTGGTGATCTAAATAGAAAGGCCTCTTGGATATTTATGCTTACTTAAATGGTATCATATGGTACTTTAAGGTTCACAAAATATTTTACAAATATCTTATGTTATTCTCATAACAGGTCTTAGAGGTAGGTGGTACAAGTGATATTATGCTCATTTATCTTTTAAAAAAAGGAAACTAGGCCACAGGAAGTTTAATAATATTGTTGAGTCCACTGAAGAATATTAGGGGGGAATTTCTTAAAATCAGATAAATGTCACAAATTTCTTTATAGCAGGGGTTTTTAAACTTACTTGGTCTCAAAAATTCTTTACTCTCTTAAAAAAATTATTGAGGATCCTAAAAAACTTTATATGAGTTATATCTATGGATATTTTACCATATTAAAAATGAAAATGTCTTTATAAAGTTATAAAAATAATTTTGACCTTGTGTTCTTACCTCCCCCCTCCCACCCCAAGGACCTCAGGAGCTCCACATTGGGAACTATTGCAATATACCCCAGTTTGAGTTCAGAGCTATTATTTTTGAGCTCAGAACATGTTTTCTCAATAGAGTTTTCTGATTTATAAGGGCTTTTGCTGTTCTTTTTGAAAGCTTAAATTAATTTGTTATTATGACATACTTTTCAGTTTCTATAAACTAAAAACTTAACTTTAAGGATTCATTTTCAGCAGGAGCAAACAGTTACTGAAAGACTCATCTGTAGAATATACCACCAACAAATGTTAGAGGGATTTCCAAGAAACCCATTTTTCTGAAGATTTTTAAGAAAGGATAGGCATGTAGATACCTGGGGCATAGTCCTGCCCAGAGATAGGAGACTAAGTTAGCATACCTATTAATGCAAATGGAAGAAAATTTTTTTGTGTGTGAGGCAATTGGGGTTAAGTGACTTGCCCAGGGTCACACAGCTAGTAAGCGTCAAGTGTCTGAAGATGGATTTGAACTCAGGTCCTCCAGACTGCAGGGCCAATACTGTATCCACTGCACCACCTAGCTGGCCCAAATGGAAGAATTTTTGAAAGGGTAGTATAGGAGCAGCTAGGTGGTACAGTGGATAGAGCACCAGCCCTGGAGTTAGAAACATCTTTGTTCAAATCTGGCCTCAGACACTTACTAGCTATGTGACCCTGGGCAAGTCATTTAACTCCAATTGCTCCCTCCCCTAAAAAAAAAAAAAGAAAAAGGATAGTATATAAAATAAGAGCAAATACTAATACAAATCCAAATAACCCTTGAAGGTATCCCTTAGAAATAACACAACTGATAATCATAGTAATAACTCTGAATCAAGGGAAGTTAAGGAAAATGGTTACATTGTTTTAAAAGACACATGTGTAATATGTTTTAGAAAGATTTCTATCCCAAATTGCTAATTAAAAAACTTTTTTGATAAAATTTTGTTATCTAAAGAAATAAGGACAGGGGTTGGTTTTGTGATTTCATTGGTACTGGGAGCTCCCAAGGAGAAATTTACCCTACAAAGGGGAGGCAGGACTGCACCCTCTCTTGGAGTTACCAAGAGAAGACCCATAAGTTGAGTGACTTTGCCAGTGTCCTAGCCACAATGTGTCAGAGATCAGATGTGAATGGAAGTTTTACTGGTTTCAAGGGCAGCTCTGTATCCACTCTGCTTCCCTTGTCTCTCACCTAATAGGTCAACTATTCAAAAATTTAAAAATCTGAAAATTTACTTATGTTAAACAAGTAATTATCTTGGTAGGGCTGACAATGAAGCACTATAGTGACTTTTAGGTACAAGAAAACTGGAAGAACTAAAGCGCAGAAAGACTGAATAATTTTGTTAAATTTTTATAAGCCCAAGGGTTACTAAGCACCAGTCAGCCTCACTTACAGGCTAAGCCCCTCATTCATTATATCCCACAATCCTTCTACAAGTCCCCAAAATGCTGACAGGGGAATAAAAACTTATTGGTACCAAAAAACCAGACTCCCCAAAACAAAAACCCCACAACCACTATCTGTTTTCTTATATTTGCACCTAGAGCCTCAGTTCTTAAAAGAAATTTTAGAAGCTTACCTGACAGTGAATGTGGATACAATCATAATAATAGCGCCATTCATCTGGAGAAAATCCAACTGTCACTTGAAGGGACAAGCCAGGAACAAGACGATGCTGCAAGGTCAAATAAGTTATCATCAATCCATGATTGCTGAATATCACCCATTGCTTTGTAATAAAAAGCAAAGTAAAAGCAAAGACTATTCTTTTAACCACACAAGGTTGACATGCAACAAAGAAAATGAAAATGAACATAAAAGGAAACAGAAGGAAATGAGTTGTCAATAATACTTACTTTTTTAACATACTTGATCTCAAAATATTTGGTTTGTGGGGGTAAAATATGAAGATTTATGACATCATCAGAAACATTGATCAGATTCTGGGGGAAAATAAAAGATGCATGTAAAATAAATACAAAGTACCCTCTTATTAGTTTGCTAAACATTGTGGTCTAGACAATTAAGCTAAAGACCTTTCTTCAGGCTGGTGTTATACACCACTAGTCACTGATAGAGGAAACAGGTCAAAGAATGGCCTATCCAGGACAAACCATTCCTTCAGAAAGCACCATCTTCATATGTGAGGGACATCTTGGTTCTTTGACAAAATTATCAAATGGGGCAAAGTTAGGTAACAGAAAAATATTTTAAAGATTTTATTTTTAAAATGAAAAAAGATACAAATACCTTCATTCAACAACTTAATGCAACAAAATGTTATTGAAACAGGTCAGCTCTTAGATCTTGTTTTCTATCAAGGATAGAAAGATAAGAAATACCAGAATAAGTTTGCAAGTTAGAAGTTTTGCTAAAAGGGAGAAAGATTTTAACTTTTTTTTTAAGAAAAAAAAACTGAAGAATTAAAAAGGGGTTATTCTAAAAGGTGGATGACAAAGAGAAAAAGTGTGATGGACTAAAACTGCAAATTGTAATATACATTTTTAGGAATAGCCAAAATTATAATTTATTTTTCTTGACTATTCAGGAGCTATTAATCCTCCTCTTCCTTCTCCTCCTCCTCTTCCTCCTTCCAAATGGAGGTGACGAGTGAGAGACTGATGATAGGGATAAGATAGACCAAAATAAGGAAGACAAAGGAAAAGAAAGTAAGCTTTTAAACACTAAATAATTGTACAGAATGGAACTGAAGAAAGACCAGAAAGAATCATACATTAATTAGCAGGATGGCAGTGAAAATTATGTGTTGAATTCATTATATGTTTATAATGAAAAGCAAGCTGTACATATTTAGTTTCATGATCAATCTCTTTTTTCTGTTCCCCATAGAAATACTAGTTTGTTAAATTACAAATAAGTAATAAATAAAAGAAAATCCTCTTGCAATTATAATACCAAGGGAGAAGAGAGAGACAGAGAGAGAGAGAGAAGCAATTTCTCGTGACAAGGCATTTTAAACTTAATTTGTTTCTTAAGAATATTATGGTGGTTTTTTTTTAGTATCACAAACTTAGTAACCATTTCCAAAGACAAATAATCAAATAAACACAAAATTAGGAATACAATCTTACATAAACACTTATTAAAAACAAATTGCAAACAAAAAGAACTGAATTTGCTCACTTTCCCTTTTCAAGGGAAAGTAAAGGGAAAGTGGAACTGCTGAAGCTCTACTTTTACCTTTGTTATATTTTTTTCATATATTTCACAAAGACACACACACACACACAAACTAGCAAGTCGCTAGGGTTCTGGTGATCTTGCTTTGCATGTCTTCATGTAAATCTTTCTGAATTTGCTTATATTCATATCAGTAATTTTATGGCAACATAACTTTCCACTCTATGCCATATTTACTCAGTTATTCTTCAATCACTGGATATATAGGTTATTTATATTTTTTGCTATTACAAATAAGTATTACAATAATGTTTTTGAGCTGCTATGAATATTTGTGTCCTTTTTAGACTATTTTAGGATAATTTTTGGAGAAGGAAATAGCAAACCACTCCAACCTCTTTGGCAAGAAAATCCCAAATGGGGCCATGAAGTGTAGTACATAAGTAAAATGATTGAACAACAAGATGGATAGTTTTAGGATAAAAATAATTTTAGAATATTTTAAAGATAAAAATACTAGGAGTGAATTTTTTCTTAATGATTAACTGGTATTTTAAGAAATCCTTGTCATTTCCCATTGACCTCTTCCATAGAATCCTGCCTTATATAGTATAGGACAAGTTAATACATCATCCATTTCTGCAAATTTAAACTTCAGTCAATACCTATAATCCACCACCTATAATCCTGCCACCAAGTCATCAACAGTATTCTGAAAGTTGTGACCTAGTAATCAAATTTCTAGGTCAAAAGTATAATCAGTTTTGTGACATATATTGTCATATAGCTATAGCATCAGTCTTACCAACAGAGTATTATAGTTTATTTTCCCACAACTCCACAAACATTAATTTTTTTATTAGATTTTGTTACTTTTGTCATCATGGTGGATATAATCTAGTCTCTCTCTCTATCTCTTCCCTGAGTTTTGAGTCTCATCTATCACCAGCTGTCTGTTGGGCTTTTCATACCGAAGCTCCTGGCGACATCTTAAACTCCACGTGTTAAAAGCTAAACTCACTATCTTTCCCCCTAAACTCCTCCATCTTATTTCTGTTGAAAACACCACCCCTCTTTTCTTCCCATTTTTATTCTCTTCCCCACCCAGCCCCCCAGACCATTCCAGAAGTCATTTGGTAAGATCAGATGGAGGAGAAGCCTGACCACTATAGGTCAGAACTCTCCCCCCCCCCCCCCCCCCCTTGTTCATTGGGCTGCTTAACTGCTTAAAGAACTTAAATGAGATGGAAGCCAACAACTTCACTCCTCCAGAGAATCACCAAGCCTTATCATGCCTCTATGCTCTGTAGTACCCTGGCACCATCATCTTAACTACTTAAATAATCTAATGATTTCTGGGTCCAGCCATGCACTCTATCATTGAACTCAGGACTTTGGAGATTTTCCATCTTCCTTACAAGCTGGATTCTTTGTGTTAACTGTCCACAGTTGAAGTGTGAGATCCTTGAGAGCAGGAACTAGCCATTTATATTTGTATCCTCAGTACTTAGAATGGTGCTTAGCACATTGTATGCACCAGGGGTGAGGCACCTGTGACCTCAAGGCCACATGTGACCCACTAGGTCCTCAAATGTGGCCCTTTGACAGAATCCAAACTTCATAGCAAAAATCCTCTCAACAAAAGGATTTATTCTATAAAACTTGGACTCAGTTAAAAGGTCACACTCAAGAACCTAGAAGGCCACATGTGGCCTCAAGGCTATAGGTTCACCACCCCTGGAATTAAGTGCTTTTCATTTATTCATTCATATCCTAGACTCTTCACCCTCTGTCATCCCACATACTAGTCAGTTGACAAACTTTGCTGTTTCTACTCCCTAAATATCTCTCTAATCTGACCCCCCTCTCTGCACTTAAAAAACTGCCATTTTAGTTCAGGTTCTCATCACCTCTTGCTTAAATTATTGCAACAACTTCCTAATTGATCTCCCTCCCTTAAGTTTCTCACCATTCCAGACCTTCCTACACATTTGCTATCAAAACAATTTTCCTTAAGTGTAGATCTGACCATGTGACTGTCCCAGCCAAATCTTGAGGCTTCCTATCATCTCTAAGATAAAACATAAACTCCTCTGTTTAGCCTTTAAAGCTTTTCACAACCATGTCCTAACCTATTTTGCTAGACTCATTGGACATTACTCTCCTTCCCATACTTAGTGATACAAACTGGCCCCTCCTTATCTCTAGCCACTGAAATGCAATTTAAGCGCCATTTTCTAAATTTTCCTGATGCCCCCAAATGCTAGCATTTTGTTTCTCAAACTAACTTGCACTTAACTAAATATATATACACACATACATAATACATGATATACACATGTGTGTACATACATACACACATATGCATACATATATGGATTGTGTGTATGCATGCAGGTATGTGTTAAGCTAGATGGCCCAGTGAATAGGGAGCCAGACCTGGAGTCAGGAAAGCTCATCTTTCTCAGTTCAAATCTGACTTAACACACTCACTAGCTGTGTGACCCTGGGCAAATCACTTAACCTCATTGGCTTCAGTTCTTCATCTGTAAAATGATCAGGAGAAGGAAATGACAAATCACTCCAGTATCTTTATGAAGAAAACCCCAAATAGGTCATGAAAAGTCAAACATAACTAAATAACAGTATATGTATGCATACATGTATATATGTATATACATATGTCTATGCATAAACATATATGATATGTATTTATTAGTTTAATATTATTAATAATTAATTAATATACTGTATATATTTAATATTACTTATTGTCTCCCTCAATGAAATGCTATCTTGCTGTAAGTAGGAACTATTTCATTCTTGGTGCTTGTATCCCCAGTGCCTGGAAATAATAAGGAATTAACAAATATTGATTGTTCTTAAAGTTGTCATCATTTGTATTTCTCTGATTATCTAGGAATTTGAGCATCTTTCTGCATGGTTATTAGCTGTTTGTATTTCCTCCTTCTAAAACTTTCTGCTCATGTCTTTTGACCACTGCTCCACTGGAAGCAAGTATTAGTTTTATACATAAGTATCAGTTTCTCATAGATTCTAGAAGCTAGAACTTAAAGTTACATATTACTATTGATATTTTTTCTGAATCTATTTCTTTTCTCTTAATTTTAGAGATATTTTATTGTACAAAATCTTTTTATCTTTGTATATATCTTTATGTCATTAGTTTTTATCTGCAACAAATTCTTCCATTTGTTTGATTGATAAAAATGTCCTTCCTCTCCATAGCTGGGACGAAATATATTATCTCTCCTAATAACATTGTTTATTAGAAGAGTTACATGTTTACCAGTACTGGTTCGTCTTTTCTTCAATCATCCTATCCGAAGTAAATACACACTTTCTTATTATAATTCACCAATGGATCTATGGTTTCAATATAGATACTACCTCTGATACAGATCTCAGGCCACACCCAAACCTGAAGTCAATCTGCAACATGTGGAGGCCAAGCTAAGTCATCAAGAACTTCTTAAAGCAAAAAATACTTTCAAAGCACTGAAATAAATGTTGGTGATACAAAGCCAAAAGTAACAGGAGATTATAATCTATTGGAAGGATGCAACACCCATACAAGATACAACAAAAATACAAGGTAATCTGAGCAAGGAGAAATTAGTAAAGATAAGGGGATCACAAAGGGCTCCCTATAGGATTTAGCACATGAACCCCGAAAGAAGACAAAGATTCTTTAGGTGATAGTGAATTTAAAAGGACATTTTACACATAGGAGAAGGAAATATGTAGAAAATGGAGGCAAGAGATTGCAGAGTTTAAGGAACAGCAAGCAGATTTAACCTTAGTGTTTGAAAGGGAATAATGTGAAATAATCCTGGAAAGGAAAGCTAAAGGCATATTTCAAAGGACATTGAATGCCAAATTGAGTTCACATTTTAGCCTAAAGATAATAGTTCTTGAGCAAGGGAGTGACCTGGCTTGTGTTTTAGAAATATTATTTTGTCACTTCTGTAGAGGATATAATGGGGAGAGAAAAGACTGGAAGTCATTAGTACATTTGGTTGTTTTCCTTTATGCTCAAAGAGAATCAAAAGACATCACTATGTTGGAGTCAAGGTACAGTGTGCCAGACTATGACTGATCAGACCAACACAAGCTCAGAAGGCTCTGCCACAGGCTGGGCACAAATAATCCACATGGACGTTTGGAATGGAAATGTGTCTAAATTTGCACATTTCAAGTTTCTTTTTGAACCACTGCAATTCTGCTTTACTCATAGAGCACCTTCTTTGATGTAGGCATGCCATGTTGTTTGGTCCTGTGCCAGTGTCTCCCATGTCTCACAATCAATTCCAAAATTCTTCAGAAAGACCTTGAGAATGTCCTTGTATCATTTCTTCTGACCACCTTGTAAGTACCTGTTTTCATGAGTTCTCCATAAAATAGTCTTTTAGACAGCCCATTAGAGATGCACTTTCTGCAGTAGTTTGAATGCTTAGCAGTTTAGCTTAAGAAAGAACCTCAGTGTGATCTTCAGAATCTTCCTAATACAAATCAAACTGATTTCTTCTGGAGTTTTTGGGCAACAAACACTTTCTGAAGCCACACTGATTCTCTAGTAGATAACCATCTTCCAGGTGAAGGATCAGCCTATTAAAGAGGACTCTGGCAAGAATATTGCCAGCAATGACTAAGAGAGAGACCTCACTGTGACTGTCACAGGACAATCTATTTCCTTTACCTTTTTAGAGGCATCCTTGAACTACCAGGGAATAACCTCCTCTTGTCATAGAACACAGAAAATTTCAATGAGCTTTTGTATGAACAATAGATTCCCTCCCTTGTAAATCTCAGCCAGAATGGAATCAGCACTCGATGCTTTGACAAATGAGAGAGCCCAATAGCACTCAAAACTTCTTCTTCAATTGGAAATTCAACTAGAGAGGGGCTAACTTCAACCTGAGTTGTGTGGATGATCTGTTGAGAAAATATGGAAGTGTTCAGCCATTTCTCCAGGATCATGTCCTTATTAGTAATCAATCATGAAAGTGCTTTGGATTATTATTATCATCATAAAACTGAATTTCATCTGCCTTCTTACTGAACCAAGAATCCTGCATCTCACTAAGCTTCATTCACACATTATTTTTGATGAAGATAAACACTGTCTTCTTGGAGACAGATTAATGATCCTGTTGGTAAACCCAGTGGATTTCTTGTTTTTTGTTTATCACCTTCTGAATTTCCCCATTATTTTCATCAAACCAATCTTGATGTTTGTGAATGTTCATATACCAAATCTCTGAAAGCTGTCCATTCCTTTTCTGCTCCAGTGTTGCCAACCATGTGTTGGCTTTTCCTCCAAGTTAGCAATGAACTGTTCTCCCTCTGAGAAGCAGTCTAATATGTTGATATTAAGTGTTCTGGTAGTGGTTTTGCCTTGGGACCACTGCTTTTGCTAAATGCAAATTATTAACTTAGAGAGGATAATTCTAAAATAGCCCAGCACTCTGCATCACACATCACCTTCCTCACTCTCACATCCTATCTGTCTCTTCTCCTTATAATGTTCGTTAATGACAATGTTTGCTTCAAGGATGCATCCATGAAGTTTTATTACATTTAGATAAATGGAAGACAGAGCTGGTGAATAGAAGGTCATGAGATGCATAAGTCTCCGGTGGTAAGTGACCATTGCTGTTGCTGGGTCTCACTCCATTCCTCCCAAGGACTCCTTGTCATGTCTAGTAGTCTGTGCCTATTCATGCATTAAAGTCACCCAGAAACATAAGTTTGTCCTCTTTAGGCATATTGATGATGAAGGTCTCTAGGTTTTCACAAAAGTTTTCTTTGACCTCATCAGGGTTCATCATGCTAGGACCATATGTGCTGATGATGGTGGGATAGCACTTTTCCTGCAATTGGAAATTGCATTGTCATGAGTCTGTTGTTCATTCCTTTTGGCAGGCATACGAGCTTGCTGACTAGATTATTTTTTATTGTAAAACCTATGCCAGCTTCATGGTGGTTCCCTTTTCTGTGGCCACTCCAGAAAAACGCGTATCCAGCTCTGACTTCAGTTAGCTGGCCTTCATTTATCAACCTTGTTTCACTCAGGGCTGCTATTTGGATGCAATACTTACTAAACTCTCTTGCAACAAGAACTGTTTGTCTTTCAAGTCTGCTGGATTTCATGTCCATAAGTGTGTGCACATTCCATGTACCACACCATTCCATGTGTGTGGATATTCCATGTGAGCAGAATTATTTTTACAAAAGTTTTTGTTCATTTTTGGCAGGATCCTCACCTGTGCAGTAAGTAGGCTAGGGTTGGGTGAAGTAGACAATTTTTAGGGCATCTTTTCTAGCCCTTTCCTCACAATAGGGGGTAAGCAGGGCAGTCCTTAAAAAAGTTGATTGGCACCAGGGGGCTACTGAATTCCACTGCTGCTTCCAGTAAGAAGACAACCCCCTATGGCCTGGTCCACCTATGTGCAAGGTTGTGACTACAGTTCCCAGTGTATTCACATCTATCTCTTTGTCACTTGTCTTTTGCCATAGGACTTTGAGATGGGTAAAAATGGCAAAATGGTGTGGGTAATGTTTTTTGATTTGTACGTAATTTGGATTGAAGTGAGGTAGAGTTGCACAAAATTGTCAGCCTCACTTTCTCTCCCAGAGTCATCAAAATCCAGTGGTAAGACAAAGTGAAGACAATTGGTGATAGCTTGTAATTCAGTGGATGACCTTGGTGTCTTCAATGTCTAGCCCAGCTCTAAGTACTCTATGGTGCCTTCTGCAGCCACTTTCATGGTAATTGGAATAAATTGTTCTCATTTGCCCATTCTGCCAAGGGAAGTCTTCACATGCTTAAGGCAGACATCCCCCTAACTCATTTGAGACCCCTCAGTTACCCTCAACTTGGTTTAGCCCATTTGACATAATGATTTACTAGGGTATGAGTGCTGTGCATACTTCCACTTCTTGGAGCCACAGATGAAAGATGGGTGAGTCAAGTGGACACCAAAGGTGGATGAGTGTAGCAGCAAGCACCCCAGTGTCCCCAGGGTGACTGCTCACACAGGTTCTTGGATCTGCTTTGATAAAGGAAAGCAACTCAAAATGGGTTAGCAAACTTACTTTAATCAGTCAAACATATATCATTTACCTCATTCAGGGGAAAAAGGTCAGCACCCCAAACTTCAGAGTATACAGGCAGAATTATCAAGACAGAAACAGATCAAGTAGACAGCTTTCCAAACTGTCCAACCATTACATGCATACCAAATCAACATCTGGGTTTCAAAGCCGGGGGGCTCTGGACAACGGCTTCCCAGAATCCAGATCAAATCATAGAACACTTCTCAAAGTGAGCCCCAAAACAAAGCTACACATCAGGGCTTATATAGCCTTCTCCTGGCTCAGAAAATGTAACAACCTTATCGACTCACTGGCCAATCAAGAAGTATCTACTGAAAAACAAGCCTCCCACCCCAGGCTCCAGGTGCACTTTAGCCTAGGGGCAGGGAAAATCTTTAAAATTTACATTCCCATTACAATGAGCAACCCTCACACCAGAGGTAGTCTGCCCTGAACACACCCTACACTCCCATGCGTACAATTAGAAAGTTATTGTATAACAATGCTTTAAAAATCAACAACTTTGAAAGACTTAGGAACTCCTGGTGAACATAATAGAGCCCAATCATGGTCCCAGAAGATTCATGATTAAATATGCTATAGAGATGATGCACTCAGAGTGCAGATTGAAGGGATTTATTTGGTTTCAGTTCTGGCTTTGGTTTTGGACCGAGATAATGTGGGAATTTGTTTTGCTTGCCAATACATATATACAATGTATTTTCTTGTTTTCTTAATGGGAAGGTGAGGGAAAGAGAGGAAAGGGAAAAGTTTGAATGGAAAAACAAAATAAAATTTAATTTAAAAAAGAAAGTTCTTGGCAAGTAGTGGTGAGGGTCTTAACCAGGACAGTGGATGTGTGACTAGAGAGGAGCTAGATGTAAAAAAGAATTAATAAGACTTGGCATTTAATTGAATGTGGGACAGGGAGAGGAATTGAGAGGAAGGAATGAGTTGAGGATTACTCCAAAGTTGTGAATCTAGGTAATTGGAAAGATGGTGGTATCCTCAACAGAAATAGTTAAGTTTGGAGTGGGGATGGATTTAATGAAAAAGATAAAGAGTTTTGTTTTAGAAATATTGATTTTGAGATAGCTACAGGACATCTAGTTGAAGATGCATAACAGGCATTTTTTGATGTAGGACTGGAGTTCAGGAGAGAGATGAGGGCAAGGTATAGAGATCTAAGTTATGTATGGAGATGATAAAATCCATGGAAACTTATAAGGATCTGTAATGCCAAGCAAAGGAAACTTCCCAAGGTTCAAAATACCAGCATAGGTGCTCTCCATTTTATTCAGTGAAAAATTAAGAACAGAGAAAATCAAAATATAGCATAATTCAAAATACAGCATTCACCAAGTATAATTCAATAATCTCCAAGTACTACTCCACCCCTGAACATTATAATTCATTTAGTCAATCCCAAAGACCCTCTTCTAAGTACTACTCCACCCCTAGGCTGTACATTCATTTAGTCAACCACAAAGCCACTCTTCTCAATCTCTCAAGATTAGTTTCCAATCATAAGTAAAGTACATTCATTTGGTCAATCACAGAGCACAAAAAAGTCAAAAGTTCCTTACCCTTGGATCACAGTTGAATCTACCCCAGAGTTACAACAAGCTTAAGCACAGCATTTAATACCCAAAGAGAGGTCTTTTCTTCATCTTGACCCTAGGCAAGTTCTCAGCAATCTTTGTTCCTGGGGAGACAAAGCTTAGCAAGGCCACAAAATACATTGCCAGTGACTTCATTAATTCATTCTCTGTCTCCAGAACAGTCCTAGAACCCCTGAAAACATTAGCAAAACCCTCTTCCAGGATTTCTGTAAACATACAACAAGAAAATCCTTCTTCAGGGCTTCTGAACCAACAGCAAGGTTCCAACACTTCTGCAACAACAGGACTGTCCTTCACCAGTGGACAGAATTCACTCTCTGTCTGCAGAACAGTCTCAGGAGCTCTGAACCAACAGCAAGGTTCCAGAACCTCTGCAACAACAGCACTGTCCTTCACCAGTGGACAGAATTCACTCTCTGTCTGCAGAACAGTCTCAGGAGCTCTGAACCAAGAGCAAGGTTGCAGAGCCTCTGCAACAACAGGACTGTCTTTCACCAGTGAACAAATCTGGCAAAACAACATCAAAACAGACAGACAAAGTACCAGCATAATAGCCATGTCTCCTCAATCCTTGGCAGCTCTGGGTGGCAGCTCTCAAAAGTCCTGGGCAATTCAAACTGGCCCTCAGCAATCCTCTCTGTCTCTCTCTGCCTCCAAGATGCTGCTTCCAAAAAGTTCTTCTGCCTCTCTCTTTGCTTGTGTCTCTCTAAATTTATGCCACCAGCTCCTCCCAGTTCAGCACTCTCTTTTCACATCAACAAGTCCATCCCACAAGTGGGATTAACAAGCTCTAGGTTTTAACACAATCAATCCAAAAACCAAGTCAATACAGGGGGATCTTTAAATTCCATTACTATTACAGGGTCATGGAAAAATTAGAGAGTTGGAGGCTCAATATAGAGCTGATGAGGTACCTGGGGTCTAGGTCAATTTGTGAAACCAACTTCTAAAATCAGTCTGTGCAGTTGTAACTACACTTTGCATTGTAAATTATCTGTAAAATTCCTTTCCCAACCTTGGGCTCTGCCCCTTCCGCCTATCTGAACTCTGCCTAGGCAACACCTTGTGACCCCTTTCTTCTTACTTAATCTCTTCATTTCTCCTCTGGCCTCGCCCATACCCTCCTTTGTCCTTGCCTTTTGTCTCCTTCTGGCCTAAATCTTATCTAAACTATCTATGCACTAAAGTCACCAGTTCCTCTTGGTCAGCTCTGACCTTTTTCTATGCACTGAGGTCCCTCCTGTCTGGTCAGCCCTGACAATGGCAGCCCAACCCTTTAAAAGTAAAAGCATGTACCCCTCTCACTTGCAGGTCCCCTAAAGGACTCTTGCCGCTTCTCATAGAGGCATAACAATAAAATTCTACAACCCTCACTCCAATTAAGCCTGAGACTTTGAATTCTTTCCAGATGCTCTTGCAGGTTTTCTGGTCTTAAATAAGATCAGAATTCCTGCTGAACCTATTGGGATTCCGTCCCTCATCAGAGCCATCCACAATTAGGGGCAAGGATATGGATGGTATGTCAGGAAAGAAAACTGATCAGAACTGATCAGATAGGTAGGAGGAGAACCAAGACAGAAAAGCATCAGAAAAAGCCAGGGAAGACAGAGGAAGTGTTGGTCAACAAAGAGAGGTAAAGAGGCATGAGGACCAAGAAAAGGCCATCAGATTTATCATTGAAAAAATCAATAGTAACCTCAGAAAGAGTAATTTCAGTTGACGAATGAAGATGGAATTTAGATCTCAAGTGGTTGAAAAGTGAGTAGAAAAGTAAATAGAAGTAATGAGAGCAGATAGCTTTTTCTTGGAATCTACTTAGTCAGATGGTCATTCAACTCCTACTTTAAGACCTTGAGAGACAAGAAACTCAATCTCCTTGCAGCCCTCTGTACTGTAATGTAATGCCAAGGAAAGGCAACTTCCCAAGGTTCAGAATACCAGCATAGGTGCTCTCCATTTTATTCAGTGACAAACCAAGAACAGAGAAGATCAAAACATGACATCATTCAAAATACAGCATTTACTAAGTGTGATTAAATAATCTCCAAGTACTACCCTACCCCAGGACCTTCCAATCATTCAATCAATTACAAAGTTCCTGGTCTAAATACTTCTCACCCCTAGGCTATACCTTCATTTAGTCCACCTCAAAGCCCCTCTTCTCAAATGGAGATTAGTTTCCAAACATAAGTAAAGTACCTTCATTTGTCAATCACAGAGCACAAAAAGGTCAAAAGTTCCCCACCCCTGGATCACAATTGAATCTACCCCAGAGTTACATCAAGTTTAAGCACAGCACTTAATACCCAAATGGAGGTCTTTTCTTCATCTTGACATGAGGCAAGTTCTCAGCAATCTTAGTTCCTGGGGAGACAAGGCTTAGCAAGGCCACAAGATACATTGCCAGTCTCTTCATTAATTCATCCTCTGTCTGCAGAACAGTCCTAGAACCCCTGAAAACATTAGCAAAACCCTCTCCCAGGATTTCTGTAAACATACAACAAGAAAATCCTTCTTCAGGGCTTCTGAACCAACAGAAAGGTTCCCAGACCCCTGCAACAACAGCACTGTCTTTCACCAGTGGACAGTATTCACTCTGTCTGCAGGACAGTCTCCAGACCCCTGCAACAACAGCACTGTCCTTCACCAGTGGACAGTATTCACTCTCTATCTGCAGGACAGTCTCAGGGCTTCTTAACCAAAAGCCAGGTTCCAGGACTTCTTCAACAGGACTGTCTTTCACCAGTGGACAAATCTGGCAAAACAACATCAAAACAGACAGACAAAGTACCAGCAAAACAGCTATGTCTCCTCAGTCCTTGGCAGCTCCGGGGGGCAGGTCTCAAAAGTCTAGGGTGATTCAAAGTGGCAAAACAGCAATTCTCTCAGTCTCTCTCTCAGCCTCCACGAGGTGCTGCTTCCAAAAAGTTCTTCTGCCTCTCCCTTGTCTCTCCAAATCTATGTCACCAACTCCTCCCAGTTCAGGACTTTCTTTTCACATCAACAAGTCCATCCCACAGGTGGGATTAACAAGCTCTGGGTTTTAACACAATCAGTTTGAAAACCAAGCCAATACAGGGGAATCTTTAATTGCCATTACTATCACATTACAAGCCTCCCACCCCCAAGTTTCAGGTGCACTTTAGCCTAGGGGCAGGGAAGATCTTTAAATCTGCATTCCCATTACACCCTCTGAGGCAGTCATTTTGTGGATAGTTGAAATAGTT
Organism: Petaurus breviceps papuanus; assembly: GCF_028583685.1. Lineage (NCBI taxonomy): Eukaryota > Metazoa > Chordata > Mammalia > Diprotodontia > Petauridae > Petaurus > Petaurus breviceps. The sequence continues at coordinate 135,366 of NW_027187336.1, forward strand.
GAGTTTTTCCATGCTATGTTATATGTTACATTATATTACATTATATCATGGCACATCATATCACATTACATTATGCTACACTAAGCTATGCTATGCAAAACCCACATTAGACCACTAGGAGACAGACTAGAAGTCAGAAATGCCAGCAGAGGATGGGTCCTGGTCCTAACCACCCAATTCTATACAGCACCAGTTGCACCCAGACTACAGAGGGCATAGAATGAGTACAGCCTGTCCATCTAATTCATGAGTGCAAGAAGGAAAGGAATCTAGGATAGCATAAAGTCCAAGCCTAGAAATTGAGGCTACAGATACAGTATAAGCAGAGATGAAAATACCAGATACAATGAAGAAATATGAGTTAAGAGAAGCCCATGGTGGGGGGGGGAGGGGAACAGCTAGGTGGCACAGTGAAGAGAGCACCTGCCCTGGAGTCAGGAGGACCTGACTTCAAATCCAGCCTCAGACACTTAACACAAAAATTAGCCATGTAACCTTGGGCAAGTCACCTAACCCCAATTGCCCCTCCAAAAAGCAAAAAAAAAGAAAAAAAAGAAAGAAAGAAAAAGAGAGAAGCCCATGATGTGAATGCAGAAGAAGAGAGTAACTTTATAACAAATACAAGTAAAACCTCAAAGAAAAGAGTGGCTTGGTCACCAGGACTCTAATAATAGTTAGAAGAAATTAATCAAGAGATTAAAAGTGAAATTAGAACACTTGAGGGAGAAAAAAAAATAAAACAAATACCTTAGGAAGGAAGATGGAAAGCCTTACCCAAGTGGTTAGCTCCCTGAAAAATGGAATGTAGTCAGTCAATCGACATGCATTTATTAAGCACTTACAATGTGTTAGGCACTGTGTTGAGAATACAAATAAGACAGACTCTGCCCTCAAGGAACTTACATTCTAACGGGGAAGATAACACATAAAAGGAAGTCAAAAGGAAGAAAGGGGGAGAAAGGTACCCAAATGGGAAAGCATGGTACACTCTGATTAGAAATGAAGAGGTGGCTGGCCTGAGAACCCCCTTTAAAGGGAAATTCTGAGTCGTCCAATAAGAAGGAGGAGAAGCAGGAGTGAAAGGTACCTTCTGAGGTGTGAATCCTGGAGCTAAAGTGATCTTTCATGACAAAGAGGTTTTGGGGCATGGTGGAAAAGTCCAGAAAGTAGCTCAAGAGGAAATCCCCCAAAACCTCTAGTGTAATAAGCTGGAGATAGGGACATGATTGAGGTGCTGGCCCTTCTACATATCAATGTCTTCCCAGGCTTTTTCTGCCCTCAGGCACCCAATGGAAGTTAATATTACAACAAACAAGAAGAAATAAAACAAAGTCAAAGAAATGAGAAAAATGAAAGAAAGTGTCAAAAAAAAAATATTGAGATGTAGAGCCAAGATGGCAGAGTAGAAGCACAAACTTTTTGTGAACTCCTGCTCCAATCACTTCTAATACATGTAAAAGAATGACTTTAAACAAATTTTAGAGCTACAGAACCCACAAAATGACAGAAAGAAACAAATCTCCTGCTGAGAGCAGCCTGGCAGGCTGACAGGAAGGATCTATCTCAAAGGAGCTGGGAGCCAAGCACAATCCTGCATGAGCCACATGGTTCTGGCCCCAGGGTGGCCCCAACCAGCAGTGGCTGGAGCAGACTTCAGAAGAGTGAATCACCAGCAGCGGTGGTGGTTTCCAGACTTCTCAACCCATAATCTTCAAAGATAAAGTAAAAGGCCAGTGTGGAATTCTGTTGGAATGGGGAACAGAAAAGCATGGTCTGGCTCCTGCCTCTGGGGTGAGAGGTGGCAGAGGCATTGGGTGGCTGCAGCAGCTGCCTTGTGGCTGCTTGTGGAGCTCCTGGCAGTAATGGAAATGCAAATTTAAAGATCTTCCCTGCCCCTAGGCTAAAGTGCACCTGGAGCCTGGGGTGGGAGGCTTGTTTTTCAGTAGATACTTCTTGATTGGCCAGTGGGTCCAGAAGGTTGTTACATTCTCTGAGCCAGGAGAAAGCTATATAAGCCCTGATGTGTAGCTTTGTTTTGGGGGCTCACTTTGAGAAGTGTTCTGTGATTTGATCTGGATTCTGGGAAGCCGTTGTCCGGAGCTCCCCCGGCTTTGAAAAACCCAGATGTTGACTGGGTATGGATGTAATGGTTGGACAGTTTGGAAATCTGTCTACTTGATCTGTTTCTGTCTTGATAATTCTGCCTGTATACTTTGAAGTTCAGGGTGCTGACCTTTTCCCCTGAACAAGGTAAACTATATATGTCTGACTGATTAAAGTAAGCTTGTTAACCCATTTTGAGTTGCTTTCCTTTATCAAAGCAGATCCAAGAACCTGTGCTGGCAGCAAACCCTGAGGACGCTTGGGGTGCTTGCTGCTACACTGGCCTACAGATTGTAGGGGGACCTAGCCACCATTCAGAGGGTAATCACTCTTGCTTTAACCTGCTTGGATCTGGATCATGGTCTTGGGGGGTGGTTCTGGGGTATGTGACCAGTGTGCCAGAGCTTGTGGGGGCTGTAAAGAGGGTGCCCTCCTAATAGCTCTGGCAGCTGCTAAAACTCCAGCGATTTGGGATAACTCTCTCTCCATTCTGGAAGCAGAGTTAAAGAGATATGGCAAATATCTCTTTTAAAAAATGGCAAAGAGCTAAAAAGTCAAGCAATTGGCTGGCAACATGAGCAAGCAGAATAAGCACAAGCAGACCCTAGAATCCTTTTTGGGGGACAAAAGGGATCAAAGCATGGAATGGGAGGAAGACAACAAAGTCAGAACTCCTGTATCAAAAGCTTCCAAGAAAAATATGAATTGGTTGCAGGCCATGGAGGATCTCAGGAAGGATGTTGAAATCAAGAGAAGTAGAGAAAAAATTGGGAAGAGAAATGAGAATGATGTAAGAAAATCATGAAAAGTGAGTCAACAGCCTGCTAAAGGAAACCAAAAAATACACTGAAGAAAATAACACCTTAAAAAATAGACTAACTCAAATGACAAAAGAGGCTCAAAAAGCCAATGAGGAGAAGAATGCCTTAAAAAGCAGATTTGCCCAGATGGAAAAGGAATTTCAAAAACTCACTGAAGAGAATAATTTCTTCAAAATTAGATTGGAGCAACTGGAAACTAATGAATTTATGAGAAATCAAGATACTATAAAACATATCCAAACAAATTAAAAAATAGAAGGCAATGTGAAATACCTCACTGGAAAAGCCACTGACCTGGTGTAAGGGTTATGGGATTTAAAGATCTCCCATGCCCCATGGACGTGCTGACATAGCAGAGCAAGAAAAAAAAAAAGCCGAGCTAACGTTGTGTGGTGTGTGGTTGCCTTTTTTTTTTTTTTTTGAGTTAGGATTCCGGCTGAGCACTGCCAGGGGCCAGAGCTGCTGGGAGCGCTTTTCCAGGACGCTGGGTGGTTGCTGTGAGTGGGGAGAGGAGGAAATAACAAAAAAAAAAAAAAACTAGCAGAAGGAATGTGCATGCAGCTTTTGTACAGGCTGGGCAGAGTTGCCCTGACAGCTTCCAGGAGAATGTGTGTGAGGAGAATGGAACAAGGTTAGATGAGGAGTCTCCTAATGTAGAAGCTCTCCCCATACGAAGAAGAAGGCAGGAGAACCACCGAGGCAAAACAGAGTCCAGGGAGATAATTGAGGATTTCACTCAACAGGAGATCACTGATATATTGAGTAGATTTACCCAAAGAATGGGGGAGTCTTTAGTGTCTTAGATAGTAAGAATCACTGATGGAGGCGCCGGAGGAATAACACTGGACAATGAGGACTGTTTAAAATTCATAAGTATCAGTCAGAATCCTTTTGTACACCAGGCTTTTAGGGATCACCATATGCAAGGAGGAAATAACAAAACGAGTCTTCTAGCTTTAGCTGCAGAAGGTTGCAAAAAGCAATATCCAACTGAATCTATGTGGCCTAGGGGAGACAGACCCTGGTACTCACTTAGAGACTGTATGAGAAAGTTAAAGGAGGAGGTAATGAAAACTGCTATCCTGATTGGAGATGCAAATGCATATTATGATACCCCCCTAGGAGTTCCTCATAGAAATATCATAGTGAAGACGGCTCCTCCTGCATATAAGCACCTAATTCTGACTCTTTTAATTGGAGAAATAGGGCACCCTCTTTCAGAGGTGCTGGATAAGATTTCACAATTAAGTGATTTAGGGGAATGGGAAAAAGACAAATTGCCTCGAGAGAGAAGAGTAAACAGCCAGAGGATTCAGAGACAAAATAGACCCACAAGAAGGGAACTGTTTACTGCTCTATTAAGAGCTGGGGTGGACTTTAGAAGAATAGATGGTATTCCAACTGAAGAGCTGCATAAACTGTACCAAGAAAAGGTACTTAGCATTAGAATGAACAGGGAAGCAGGAACCACCCCCGCAGGTATTTCTGAATCTGAATCTTTGTATCCAAGTTTGCCCCACCTTCAGGGGGAATAGGAGATAGGCCAAGCCCCAGCCCAGATAAAAGAAATATGCAGAAGAGATTGCAGACCCCATATTGGTTTAACAATATATTGGAAGAATGGATCAACTACTGTGACTAGGGCACTGATTGATACTGGGGCTGAGGCCACACTTATCTATGGAAACCCTGATAAGTTTAAACATGGAACTCCTATTACCATCACAGGTCTAGGAGGCACTGAAATATCAGCCAGACAGGTTAAAATAACAATGAAAATTGGGCAGTTACCTAAGAAGGAATATACTGTGGTTGTTGTACCCATTCCTGAATACATCATTGGAATAGATGTATTGAGAGGCATGACTCTGAATTTACCTGAAGGAAGATACCAATTTGCTGTGAGGAAGATAGGAATTAATACAGTTTTAGTAGGAAAACTAAAAATGGACCCAATCACTTTACCTGAACCTTCTGAAGTAATTACTTTAAAACAGTATCGTGTGCCAGGTGGGCAAGATGAAATTGCCACTACTATAAAGGAATATGTTGAAGCAGGAGTGTTAGTCCCTACAACCACAAGATGGAATAATCCTGTCTGGCCAGTAAGAAAATCAGATGGGACGTGGAGAATGACTGTGGATTATAGACAGTTGAATAAGGTGACTCCTTCTTTGTATGCTGCTGTTCCAGATACCATCACCTTAAATCATTTATTCTACCGTGAGTGAGGCTACAATAGTCTGGTTATTGTCTCTTTGCTTCTTCTTGATTTTTTGTTTGTTCACCTTGTTTGTTAGATTTGTTTCCACAGGCTTGGTACCCTCCATCTGTAGATGCCTGATAGCTTAAGCTGGATGTCACCCTCTGTCTGCAACTGTGATGTGTCACCCTTGGACCTGGCATCAAGCATATTAAGAACTGACCTCTCAAATGGGACCCCTAAGGACAGGGACAGCTCTACATCCGATTTCAGCAGCAAGTAGCCATAGAAGAAGAGATCTTCACCCCTTACCACAAGATTTTGGGGCCCCATTTGTTTGGGGTGGGGGGAATGATGGGGAGCTTGTGCTCAAGCCCCACCCTAAAATATGGTTTTTTGTGTTTATTGTGTGCTATTTTTGTTATATTGTTGTGAAATTTTGTTGACACCAGTTATTCCTACTGTATTTTTGCCAAGTAAGGGACATGAAAGATCTTGGGGCCGAATGTAAGGGTTATGGGATTTAAAGATCTCCCATGCCCCATGGACGTGCTGACATAGCAGAGCAAGAAAAAAAAAAAAAGCCGAGCTAACAGTCCTGTGGTTGGTAGTTGGCGGCAGTTGCCTTTTTTTTTTTTTTTTGAGTTGGAACTCCGGCTGAGCACTGCCAGGGGCCAGAGCTGCTGGGAGCGCTCTTCCAGGACGCTGGGTGGTTGCTGTGAGTGGGGAGAGGAGGACCTTTGCCTGAGGTAGCCTGTTCTGTTTTAAAGGCTTGAAAATGTGGGTGCTTTCTACTTTACCTACCTGTGCCAATATCATAACTACTCTGATGGCTTTCACTTTCTGGTTTTGGGACTCAGTCTTTTGGTACCTTAATAAATTTTCTAGTTTATTTCCCCAAATGGCAAACCTGACGTATTTTGTGATGGATAATTATATCAGCATATTTGTAATCTCTATAGGCATTGTGAATATGGCATTGCTGATACACCTGGAAAATAGATTCAGGAGAGATAATTCAAAAATTATGGGGCTACCTGAAACCATGATCAAAGAAAGAGCCTAGATACTATCTTTCAAGAAATTATCAAGAAAAATTGTCCTGATATTCTAGGACCAGAGGGCAAAATAGAAATGGAAAGAATTCACTTATCACCAATTTTCAAGAGAAAAAGATCCCCAAAAGAAAACTCCTAGGAATATTATAGCGAAAATTCTAGAGTTTCCACGTCAAGGAGAAAATACTGCAAGTCAGGAAGAAACAATCTGAGTATTGTGGAAACACAATCAGGATAACACAAGATCTAGCCAGCAGCTTCCACATTAAGGGATCAAAGTGCTTGGAATATGATATTCCATAGGTCAAAGAAGCTAGGACTAAAACCAAGAATCACCTTGTCTAAAGTTTCAGGGGAAAATATGGTCATTCAATGAAATAGAGGATTTTCCAGCATTCTTGATGAAAAAACCAGAACTGAACAGAAAATTTAACTTTCAAATACAAGAAGCAAGAGAATGTAAACAGGAAAAAGAAATCATAAGAAACTTATTAAAGTTGAACTATTTACATTCCTACATGAAAAAATGATGAGGCTTTTCTTGGTATGAGGATAGTTTAAGGGAATACACACACACACACACACACATATATGTATGTATAGGAGGGTATATGTGTATATAAATATATATGTGAGTGTGGGCATATATATGTACATGTATACATAGAGCATACAGGATGAGTTGAATATGAAGAGATGATATCTAAAAAATAAATTAAGAGGTGAGAGAGGAATTTATTGGGAGAAGGAAAAAAGGGGAGATAGATCAGGGTAAACTATCTCATATAAAAGAAGCAAAAGAAATCTGTTACAATGGAGGGGAAGAGCAGGAAGATGAAAGGGAATGTGACAACCTTAGTCTCACTGAATTTGGCTTAAGGAGGGAATAACATATACACACAATTGAGTGTCTTACCCTACAGGAAAATAGGGAGGAAGGGGATAAGAGGGGAGATGATAGAAGGGAGGGCAGATTGGGGGAGGGAGTAGTTAGAAGCAAACACTTTGGAAAGGGATAGGGTCAAAGGAGAAAATAGAATTATTGGGGGGTGGGCTAGGATGGAGGGAAATATAGTTAGTATTTCACAATATAACAACTATGGAAATGTTTTGTATAACTACACATGTACAACCTATATTGAATTGCTTATCTTCCCAGTGAAAATCTGGAACTCAAAGTTTTAAAAATAAATGTTTAAAAAAAAATGGTTTTTTACAGGCACTGGGGTATAGATCCATCTTGCCCTACTAGAAAGTGTGTGTGTGTGTTGGGGGAGGATATAAGAGAGAACAGATGGGGGGAGGGGTATTCAGGAGGCTTGCTATTTTGGGGTGGGGTAGGAGAAAGACAGGGAGAAAAATTTGTAACTCAAAATCTGGTGGAAATGAATGTGAAAACTAAAAGTAAATAAATAAATTGGAAAAAATTGAAAAAAAAAATACTATCAAAAACAACTTACTATAGTAGCAAGCACCCTAGCTTACCCAGGATGGCTGCTAGCACAAGTTCTTTGATCTTCTTTTCTAAAGGAAAGCAACTCAAAACGGGTGAACTATCTTACTTTAATCAATCAAACATATATCATTTACCTAGTTCAAGGGGGAAAGTCAGCACCTGGAACTTCAGAGAATACAAACAGAAGTTACAAGAGAAAATAACACAATACAACAGACAGGGCTTCTATCTGTCTGATCATTACATCCATACCTAGTTAGTCACCAGAGAGAGAAGCACCAATATCTGGGTTTTCAAAGCAAGGGGGCTTAATGGTTGCCCAGAGTCTCATCTGGTCAAATCACACAATTCTTCCCAAAGTATGCCCCAAAGCAAAACCTTGCCTTAGAGGTATATATAGCCTTCTCCAGGGTCAGAGAATATCACAACCTTCATGACCCACTTGACTACAAAGTAACAAAAGTTGTGACTTCCTGAAAAACTCTTCCCACCACAGGCTCCATGTGACCACATTCAGTCTGTTAGGGAGCAGAGTTTATTTTCAAATCAGGAAAGGTCCTCATGTTCAACTTAGGCTTATTAAGGGGCAAGGAAGATCTTCAAATTCCCATTCCCATTACACTTACCTAAAAGACAAATTGAAGAGAAAGAATTTAATAATCATTAGACATCCTGAAAGCCAGGGCAAAAAAAAATGTTTAGATACCATACTTCAAGAAATTGTAAAAGAAAACTGTCCAGATCTATTAGAAACAGAGGGCAAAGTGGAAAATATAAAAAATCTACTGATTACTTCCTGAAAGAAAACCCACGTAGAAAATACCTAGGAATGCAAAAGCCAAGATTTGAAGATTCCAAAATTTAAAATAAAAGATATTGCAAACAGCCTTTATCTTTTGCCTTCTGGAATATCATATTTCAAACTTTACTTTTATTTTTAGTGCAAGTTTTTAGGTCTTGTGTAGTTCTTTAAGGTTCACTCAATATATATTTACCACACAATCAAGATTCTGATTCTGATACTAGGTACCTAATGACCTCTAGAACATTCTCAACATTCACATCCTCAATGAGCTCAGCATTTTCATAGTCTTTCCTCCCCAATCCCTGCCCTCATGCTAGGGATCTTCAGCATACATAGATACTTCCTCAAACACCCAGTTTTCCCAACTCCTAAATATGCTGATTTCCTATGACCTCCATTCTACCACAGCTACACACAGGGATGGTCATATCTTTGATCTTGTTATCACTCTTAAGTGTTCCACTTCCATTTTTATGAACTCTAAAATTCTCTTATCTGATCACAATCTCGTTATTCCACCTCTTCCTTTCCTCACAACTCCAAATCCTGTTCTTCATCCTCATCACAACACATAGTCCCTCTAAAACTCAATTCTTTCCCAGGCTATCACCCTTGTACTGCCTACATTCTGCTCACCTCCCCATCTTTTTTTTTTTTTGCCTTTTGGAGGGCAATTGGGGTTGAGTAACTTGCCCAAGGTTATACAGCTAGTTTTTTGTGTGGGTGTTAAGTGTCTGAGGCCAGAACCGAACTCAGGACCTCCTGACTCAGGGGCCAGCGCTTTACTCAATGCGCCACCTAGCTGCTCCTCACCTCCCCATCTTGATCCTTTAGTGAATCAGTTCAGCTCTTTCGCCAACCAAGACACAGCCTTAGATTTCTCCCAAGGTCTGCTGCCTTAACTCCTATTCATATAATAATGAATGAAGCTAGAGAAATCAATAAGCTGTACTTATTGGGTCCACTAAAATTTATGCTACATAATCTTAACTGGGCCCTCATTACAGTGAGGCAACCCTTTTATACCCACCTCTAACTAATTCATTATCATACTCATCATACTGGTTTTTCCAAGTCTTTGCATCCCTCTTCAAATTTCCCAGGGTTCTCTCTCCACTTGTGCTCTGAGCTGAGAACCTTGCCTCATTTCACTGAAAAATTTGAGGTCATTCACTGACAGCCCCCTTGTCTCCCTTCCTCCTCATCTTGCATCACTTAGATGTCTTCCACTATTATGCTCTTCACTCCTGTCTCATGTGAAAACGTGGCTCTTCTTGCCAAGAATGACCCCTCTACATGAACTGGATGATCCCATTCCATCCTGTCTCCTCCAGTAGATTGTGCCCTCTATTATTCCCACTCTCACTTATCTTCAATCCTTTCTAGATTCTACTTGTTGTTTCTCTAATTGTCTACAAACACCCCCAAGTATCTCTCAACTTTTCTATTCCTACAAGCTATTGGTCCCATTATCTTTCCTGCCTTTTGTGTCTAAATTCAGTAGTAAGCCCTTCTTTAATTGATGGCTCCACTTCCTTCCCTCTCACTTTCTTCTTAATTCTGCTGTTTGCCTTCAGACCTCATTATTCAACTGAAACTTCTCTCTCCAAAGTTACCAATGACCTCTAAACTGCCAAATCCAATGACCATTTCTCAATCTTCATATCCTTCTTGACTAACCCTAGACATTGTTGATCAATCACTGTCTTCTTAAGATTCTTCTAAGTTTTTGTGACACTGCTCTCTCCTAGTTCTCCTCCTAACTCTCTGACTATTCCTACTCATTACTCTGGTGACAACCTAGATGTCATCCTTAACTCTCCCCCCAACCCCTGATAAAACTGCTCAGTTGCCAAATCTTATCATTTCTGTTGCTACAGCATCTCTTAACTCCCTTTCTCTCTACTCCTATGTCCCTCACTCAGTTAAGACCATCATCATCCTTCATTTGGACTATTGCAACAGCCTCCTTATTGGTGTACCTGCTCCATGTCTATCACACTTCTAATTCATCCTACATAAAGATGATTTTCTTAAAGCACAGGAAACTGTGATTATGCCACTCTCATACTCAATAGACTCCAAAGGGGCAGCTAGGTGGCACAGTGAATACAGCACCAGCCCTGGAGTCAGGAGGGCCTGAGTTCAAATCGGGTCTCAGACACTTAACACTTACTAGTTGTGTGACCTTGGGCAAGTCACTTAACCCCAACTGCCCTGCTCTCCCCCTCCAAAACAGCAAAAACAAAACAAATACCAAAAAAAAAAATAGATTCCAATGATTCTCTATCACGTCTAGGATTGTCTTTAAACTCATCTGGCACTTAATCTTTTTCATAAACTGGTTCCAACCTTCCCTTCCAGGCATATATTTTTCATACTATCTGTGGTCCAGCTAAACTGGTCTTCTTACCGTTCCTCACACACTCCACTCTACCTCCCATTTTCAAGACTTTACACAGGTTGTACCTCAAACCCAGAATGCATTCCTTCCTCAACTCTACCTCTTATTCTCTAGTTTCTTTCCTAGAATTCCTAGTTTCTTTCAGAATTCAGCTACTGTGCCACCTTCTACATGAAGTCTTATCTCATCTTTATTGCTACTAATGCCTTTGCCACAAAATTATTTCTTTTAATTTCATGTGTATATATCACACATATATATGCATGTGCATATATACACACATGTATATATACACACACATCTATGTATATAAATATATTATTTATTTCCACATTTTCTTCCCCAGTAGAATTTTAGTTCCTTAAGACCATTAATTGTTTCACTTTTTGTCTTACTATGACCAGCAGACCACTTAGCACATAAAACAGTTATATGTTTAATAAATGCTTATTGATTGAATGAGGCTTCAGGTTAACCACATAATTACTCTGGCACTCCTTTCCTTTTTACAGAGAAACATACCTAGTAGCAAGAAATGTTAAGGATTGAGATGCATAATCTAGTCCTGCCTCACTATGGACCTCTGGAATTAGGTAATCTGACCAGGCTTGGGAAGTGGAATGGCAATGGACTAATTTTACACTGAAGGGTTGTCAGCTGTTTCTTCTCTCTCTCTGTCATTATTCATGCTATTCTTTTCACTTAGAAAGCCCTTCCCATTCCCCATCTCTAGCAAAATCCTACCCATTGAATCTCTTAATTTTTTTTTGGAGGGGGGAAGGTGGGGCAATTGGGGTTAAGTGACTTACCCAAGGTCACATGGCTAGTTTTTGTGTTAAGTATCTGAGGCAAGATTTGAACTCAGGTCCTCTTGACTCCAGGGCTGGTGCTCTATTTACTGTGCCACCTAGCCACCCCTAACCAATCTCTTAATTTTAATAGTAACTAATACTGATATAGTATTTAAATTTAAAGTTTCAAACAATTTAGACACATTTCATTTTAGTCTTCTATCTACCCTGTGAAGTAGATAACTACAAGTCCAGAAATGATTTCTTCTATACTGGATCTCCCCTTGTGAAAACTCCCTCCATCTATGCAGATCAACAACTCCTAGAAGTAATATCTTGGAGTTGCCAGGATCATTGAGAGGTCCATGTCATTCCATGGACAGGAAGCTCAAATATTGCTTCTTCTGTATAGTCTTTCCTGATCCCTCTGACCAGGAGTGATCTTTCCTTTGAGCTTCTAAAGCATTGTTTGTATTTCTTTCATGGCATTTTAATACTTATTATCTTGTATTATTACATGTGTACTTCATTTATCTCTCCTATTAGAATAAATACTTCTTGACAACAGGCCCTATAATTCTGTACTCCCCAACAATGCTTTGCTCATAAGCAGTAAACAAATAAACATTTACGCAAAGAAATGAAGAACAATGAAAAAACCTATCTAGAAATTGTGCTTATCAGATAATCAAAAAATGTGGGTCAATGATTATTAAACAAGAGCCAAGATTGAAGAGTAGAAACAGGACTTCCTTGCCGCCCCCACTTCCATCCTCCAATACATGTAAAAAATTACTCTAAACAAACTTTAGTGCTACAGAACCCACAAAGTGACAGAGAGAAACTAACTTCCTGCTGAAGACAGTCTGGCAGGGAAGGGAATATTGCAGCGCTCTGGGAGCAGAGCCCAGCCCCACCCCCGAGCCCAAGGTTTAAACCTCAGGACAGCCACAACCAGCCATGGCTAGAGGGACTTTGGGAGAGTGGATCACCAGCAGCTGTGGGGGTCTCTAGAATTGTCAACCCATAGATGCCAAAGACAAAGTGAGAGGTCAGTGTAGACTTTGGGAACAGAGAGTCTGGGAGTGTGGTTTTGCCTCTGCCCCCTGGAGGGAGAAGGAGCTGAGGCACGGCCGTGCAGCCCAGTGAGCCAGAGCGTGTGGAGGCTTCAGAGAGGGCAGCCAACTAATAGCACTGGCAGCCGAGAAAACCCCAGCAATTTGGGACAAAGCTCTCCTCTCTGGAAGCAGAGTTCTACTGTCTCAAAAAGCTCAAAAGTCAATTAATTGAGTGGCAACATAAGCAACCAAAGGAAGCACAGCAAGCACAGCAATCCAACATTAGACTCCTATTTTGGGGACAGATCAGATCAAAGCATGGAACAGGAGGAAGACATGGAAGTCAGAACTCCTGCACCAAAAGCTTCCAAGAAAAATATGAACTAGTTAACAGGCCATAGAGGAGCTTAAGAAGGATTTTGAAAACCAAATAAGAGAAGTAGAGGAAAAATCAGGAAGATAAATGAGAACGATGCAAGAAAATCAAGAATAAAAGAGTCAACAACCTGACTGAAGAAAATAACACCTTAAAAAATAGACTAATTCAAATGGCAAAAGAGGCTCAAAAAGCCAATGGGGAGAAGAATGCCTTAAAAAGCCAAATTTTCCAGATGGAAAAAGAATCTCAAAAGCTCACTGAAGAGAATAATTCCTTTAGAATTAGATTGGAGCAATTAGTGACTTTATAAGAAATCAAGATACTACAAAATAGATCCAAACAAATGAAAAAATAGAAGGCAATGTGAAACATCTCATTGAAAAAACCACTGACCTGGAAAATAGATCCAGGAGAGAAAATTTAAAAATTACTGAACTACCTGAAAGCCATCATCAAAAAAAGAACCTAGAAATAATTAGTAAACAAAAGGAAACCAGAAGAGGGTGAAGATGAACATTTCTTTGTTTCTCAGACCTACCCAAGCATCTAGTGAACTATGAGAAATTTTCCTATTTTTCAGTCTCACAAACACATTCTGGTCCTACACAGGCAGACCTTTGTCCCTACACTCACATTTGAGCCAAAGCTGCTTATGTTTTACTTGATAATTCTTTAGCTGAAAGTCTGATATAAATTCAGTCAATTCATATCATTCTTATTACAGTTTATTCATTCTATTTTTTAAAGCTTACCAGTATCTGTTGGTGATGTTCTCCTATTTTATAGCTTCCAAAATGTATTATTCCAGGTTCTGCCTTTACAACTTTATTTTGTTCAAGCTTTGTAAAAATCTCTATCCACACAATGTCGATAAAGACAACATGAAAAATAAAAGAGACATTAAATGAAAATCAATTATGTTAAAATGAATTCCTTTAAATTTAGGGTATTTTTTAAAAGTTTTTATTCATTGTAAACTTAAATGCAAAATGAGTGGGGAAAAAAGAACATTTTCATGTACATAGTAGAACATAAAGAGAGGACTCAATGTAAAACCATGAATTTCCATTTCAAATTTTAAAAAATTTTCAAATTAAAAAAACAACAACAATGTGACAAATACTACATCTTGTTTTCAAAGTTACCCAGCTTTTCTGTGCTTCAAATTTGGAGTATTTTAAATGCCAGTTAAAGTTTTGTTGTTCTTTGAGGCACTGCAAGTCACATCAAACAAGATTAAGCATGTGAATTATTACTAGTATATATGACAATAATAGCAGCTAGCATTTATAAAGTACTTTAAGATTTGGAAAACACTTTATACTATTTTCCTCAGTCCTCACAACAACTTTGGGAGGTAGGTATTATTATTTATTATCATTATTATTATGATTATCTCCACTTCATAGATGAGAAAACTGAGACTCAAGGTGACTTTCCCCCAGTCACTCAGTAAGTATCCGAGACAAGATTTGAACTCAGGTCTTCCTGAGTCCAGCACTTGAGTCACTGTGCCACATAGCTACTTCTGCCTTTAAATAAACTGCATATTCTTTTCATTTTTGTTAAATCTCTTCTAGATAATTTATCATCTCTATTTGTTTGACTATCCTTATTAATTATGAGGAAGAGAAAGTGAGCTAATGGGAGTGTGAGAAATACCAACAAAGAAAGAAAGAAAAACATCAACAAAACATTAAAAATACACAAAAGGAAAAAAGAAAAGGACACAGAACAATTTTGTTATTCCTTTGTTAAATTTAATATACATATTTTAAAGCAAGTTATGTTTAACAGAAGCTCACAGTTTCATATACAACCCTCTTTTTTTGGTTCTTTGTATATTAAAATGTTCATGTTTGTGATGATTAATAATAACAAATTCATAATAAAAAGAAAGTTTTTTAAATAGAAAAATCCATCATCAAATTGTGGTATATGAATGTTAAGGAACATTATTGCACACCGAAGATTACAAGGAATACAAAGAAATGTGAAAAGATTTATATGAAACCAATACTAAGAGGGAAAATAAAGTAAAATTATAAGAATAACATATGAACTGGTTTCAATTACGTAAAGGAAGACAAAAATCCACAAAAATGAAACAATATATTCAATGGATAACATTGGTATTGTCATGTTAAAGCGAAGGTACATGGTCTTCATTTCTTTAATCAATGCATAAATAAAAGGATGACATTTCATTTATAAACACTGGATCAGGGGCGCTCAGTGAATAGAACACTGGCCCTGGAGTCAGGAGGACCTGAGTTCAAATCTGGCCTCAGACACTTAACACAAAAACTAGCCGTGTGATCTTGGACAAGTCACTTAACCCCAATTGCCCTCCAAAAAGTAAAAACAAAAACACACACAAAAAAACCCCATAGGATCAGAGAGTTGATGTCTGGAGTGATGTCATTGAGGGCAACTGCTTATATTCCATGTGAGGAAAACTAAAAGCCAGACAGGTGAAACAACTGGTTCAAGGCCACATAGTAAGTTTGGAGAAGTGGGATCTATTTTTAGGCCATCTAACTCCAAATCAAGAGCTACCTGATTCTACTGTATCTGACTTCTAAAATGATATTTCATTTAATTTTGTTGCTGTTTTGCTGAATTTATTATTGGGGAAAATAAATAATTTCAAAATAAAATTAGTCATGTTAAATATAGCACTCTAGATTTTGTCAGAACTTAAAAAGAATTTTTTGTTTTGTGAAAATTTTTATGATAAAACTCCAATATCTAAAGGGACAAGTATTTCACAATCACTTAATATTTAATAAGCACCCTATTCAGAGTACTAAGCATTTAATTTTTATTATTGTGAACAAATAATAAAAGTAACCCACATATATAATGCTTTACAACTCACAAAATCCCTCCCTCAAAATATTCTTGAGGTAGGCAGTATAATTCTGACTATACCTATTTTAGAGATGCAGAAACTTAGGCACAGAAAAGTGAAGAGACATCTCCAACTCACGTACCTATTAAGTGTTAGCACCAGGACTAGAACTCACTTCTAACTCCAAGACCTTCTACTCTACTCCATGACTTTCCAGGAAATTGAATGTACTTCACTTTAATGATTTGACTTTGGTTAGAATAGCATTGCCATATGCCACATAACATATTCTAGAAATTATGAGGATTATGATCTCCAAACAGTTAAAGTTATATATAGTCTTCTCAGTTATCAGACTGTGTTATTTCAGTTTTGTGCCACAGTTTTAAAACTCTGTGAGTTCACAAAAAATATCTTAAACCCTACTTTGCAATGTCATCAGTGGAGGATTAGATGACAGTAGTCAGTACAGTGTTTTAAAGATATATCGTATTGGGGCGGCCAGGTAGCACAACGAGTAAGAGCACCGGCTCCAGTGTTGGAATGACCTGGAGATCGAATCCCGGGCTCAGACACTTAGCACCTACCCAGAAACACCTGGCCGTATAAACTTGAGCAAGTTACTTAACCCCAATTGCTTAGGGGCGGCCAGGTGGCTCAGTGAGTAAAAGCACCGGCTCCAGTGTCGGGATGACCTGGATCAAATCCAGGCTCAGATACTCAGCACCACACCCAGAAATAACTGGCCGTGTAACCTTGAGCAAGTTACTTAACCCCGATTGCTTAAAAAAAAAAAAAGAAAAAAAAGATATATCATATTAGCACAAAAGAGATATTCTAGATTCATTAAAATATGATTTTCTTTAGGCCTGTTTTTCCCCCAAATGATAAACTTGTTCTAGCTTACATGACTCCTAAACATAATACTTAAAGAATTTCCAAAAAATGAGGAAAAACAACGTTAAGTACTTATAAATAAATATATATATATGTATATACATATTTATAAAATGTGATTCATTTATTTGTATAAATAAACTATATGTGTACACACACAAACATACACACACATACATACATATATACATATAATACAAAGTGCCTTTACAGGTTGGGGAAATGAACCATGAACAATGGGGGTAATCAATACTGGCCTCAAAGAAACTGATGTGAGTTGAGCCCTGGGAAGCTAGGGCTTCCAAGATGTGGCTAGGAGAAGGCAGAGCCTTCTAGGCATGAAAAATTCCTTGTGTAAGTTATGGAGGTGGCAGATGGAATGCCAAGCATGGGCAAGAGAAAGTAGGATATTTTGGTTGAATGTAGAGTATTTTAACAGTCTGGAAAGGCTGATAATAACAAGACATTACTTGCATATAGCATTTATTTCATTTTCAAAGTACTTTCACAAGCACGTTGATATCACAATAACCCAGACTGCTCAGAATCTACTGCTCAGAATTTACTTTCTATCAAAAATATGTACTCTTACTTCACATGAAAGAACATAATATCACAGGGCGGCCAGGTAGCACAACAAGTAAGAGCACCAGCTCTAGTGTCAGGATAACCTGGGGATCAAATCCGGGCTCAGACACTTAGCACCACACCCAGAAATAAATGGCCATGTAACCTTGAGAAAGCTACTTAACCCTAATTGCTTAAAAAAAAAAAAAGAACATAATATCACTTTTATTTTTTTCACCTCATTTCCCAAAGATGTCTCAAGCTTTAATATGCATCAATGGATTCTTGCCACATTTGAGTAAGGCACGTTTCTAATCTAAAGGTAGCTACTTAAAGAAAGGCACCTCCACTGAGACTGCCTAGCAGACCAAGGCGACAAGCCTAGTATGGACTCACAGCATCTCCTTCACTTATGGGCATACCAATAGATCCTCCTTTAAAAGAAGAATTGACAAGGTATGAAGTTATAACTAATTTTTAAAGTTGGAAGTTTATACTTTTATACAAAGTATTTACATTTTTTTAAGTTTTAGTGATAACTTTTATCAGTAGAAATAGGTAGGTGACATAGTAGATAGTGTAAGATTTATAGTCAGGAAGAACTGAGTTCAAATCCTACCTCAGACATTTACTACCTGTGTGACCCTGGGCATATCATTCAACCTCTCTCAGCCTCAATTTTCCCATCTGCAAAATGGAAGTAATAATATTGTAATACCTTCCTCACAGGGTTATTATGAGGATCAAATGAAAGAAAACACATGAAGAGTTTTGCAAATCTTAAAGCACCATGTAAATAGTAGTTGTTATCAGTCACCTAGTAAAGCTATATATGTGGCATTTCCACTGCTGAAAAAATTTTGTGAACTTCCCTTCTGAAAGTCATCAGAGACTGTTAATTGACCACACTAGAAAGTCGTTCTTTTTATTCTATGGTCACATCTCATTTTTTGTATCATCTACACCTACCTTGTATCATCACTTACCTCCTTTACCAGCCTTGGATCCCAACAACTTTTGGCAATTTCTGAAAATCAAATCCATCCTCAAAGGATGAGAGTTTATCACCACTGAAGCTATTTTTAAAGACATGCCCCTGGCTGATTTCAGAATTACTTTTAAAAATTCAATTTCAAAAGACAAGTCCCCAAAATGGACGAGATCTACTTAAGGGGTTTAGACTTCTAGGATGTTTACTTTGAAATGAATAATATTCATGTGAATAAATAAATTACAGTCTTCTTGAAATTTTTAAAAGCCAGTGATATTACTTTAAGCACAACAGTTCTCAAAGTGTGGTCTACAGACCCTTAGGGGTACCTGATACCCTTTCAGGGGAAGTAAGAGGTCAAAACTATTTTCATATAATACTAAGTCATTATTTGCTTATTGAAGTACTCCTCTCTTTTAAAACTACATTTCTGTGTGAGACCAGATTTTCTTCATATACTTCAAACAAACCAATATGACATATCTCAATAGATTGAATGCAGAAACAGATATGAGAATCTAGTTGTCATCCATTAAACCCAGCATTAAAGAGAATTTCAAAAATATGAAAAACAATGTCACTCTTCTCATTAAACTTTTTTGGGAAAATAATTGTATTTCATAAAAATATGTTGTTTTTGTTAACAAGTCATTTATTTTTGCAAACAAGTAATATTTCAAATAAATTATGAAATATTTTTAAATTTATGTTTTATTTTCTAACATGGTAAATGTCAATAGATATAATCCATATAAGCAAAAGCTCTTTGGAGTCCTAAATAATTTTTAAAAGAGTAAAGGTGCCTTGAGATCAAAAAGTTTGAGACCCACTACTTGGAGTTATATGCAATTTTTCTCTGATCCTACTATTATGTAATTGGTTATACTTAAAATTGCTTCACTAAATTCAAGGGATAACTTTCAAAGACAGTTAGTAATGGCTATCACAATGTTTTAAGAGGCAGGTCCTAGTATAAAATTTAAAGCATTTTTTTCATACTAGAAAAAGGTTGCATTTTCCAGATAACTAGAATGCTGGACAACTTAAATTTTTAATGGTAATTAAAAATTTGGCCCTGTAAATTTATCAGTTAACAGAGTGGCAATATTATTAATCTGAGTAAATCTGAGTAAACTACCGTGTTATCACTCTATAAAATGGCATAAACATAGATAATAAGTTAGCATAAAAATTTAACTAGATTTTTAAAAATAGTGTACTTCACAGATCTGTGGCTTACTTTCTCATCTGGAAAAATCTTGGTGATAAAAAAGATCCAAATCTTGATCACTTACTTGATTCCAGTAGGTGATTAGGTACTTCCTTTCTTTTCTTTGGCTCTTCTACTAGGCTGGCCAGAAGAATAGGAGATATGCTGGAATTTGTCCTTTTATCTGTATTAGATTTTATATTCATTGATTTTACCACCTCCATTTTATCATGAAAAATGCAGTCTCATATAAATGGTCAATAATTCACCTGAAGAGAAGATATGGGAAGCACATGTAAGAGAAAATGCAGGCACTTCAGCTCCCAATTATTAACTAAAGAATTGTGCACAGTTTTGTGATTCGTAACTTAAGAAGGATATTGATAAGTTCAAGAGTATCCAAAAGAAGGCTTGAGGATGGCAAAAGGCCATAAGTCCATGTTGTATGAGGATCAGTTATAGGAAAGGGGGTGTTTAGCTTGGAAAAGAGTTTATGAGTGACCATGACCAAACAGTTATTTTCAAGTATTTGGATGGTTGCCACTTAGAAAAGGAATTTAACTGTTCTGTTTGGCTACAGAGGGCAGAACCAGGAACAAAGATTGGAACTTGCAAAAACTTTATGATGTTGGGGTTGGGGGAGGGGAAGCACCAGCCCTGGAGTCAGGAGGACCTGAGTTCAAATCCAGCCTCAGACACTTAACACAAAAACTAGCCGTGTGACCTTGGGCAAGTCACTTGACCCCAATCGCTCTCCAAAAAGCAAAAAAAATTTAATAACTCCTGATTCTAGTCTAGTGTCCTCATTTGGGGTGGCTAGATGGCGCAGTGAATAGAGCACTGGCCCTGAAGTCAGGAGGACCTGAGTTCAAATCCGGCCTCAGACACTTGACACACTTACTAGGCATGTGACTTTGGGCAAGTCACTTAACCTCAATTGCCCTCCAAAAAAAGCAAAAAAAAAAAAGTTAAACAATTAGTTGCTAAGTGTGCTATCCCTTTTGTGTATGTGTTGGGCTAGATGGCTGCAGAGGTCTCTTTAAACTCTAAAATATAGTAATTCTTTTCCTTGAAATAACCCAACTTTAGAAAATTACATAATCTGTCTAATGGCTTCTCTCCTTTCTATGAAATCTGAGTAATAAGTTTGTGTTGTATCCTCCATTGTTTCTTGACATTTCTGTTTATTTCCTTTCTCTAAAACACCAATTCTTAATGCAAGAAAAAGGGATCATATCAGAGTATGGTAAGTCTTAATTAGCAACTGTGCAAGAATTTGTTTGCTTGTTTATTTATTTGTGCCCAGAGTTATTCATTTGAATTTGAAATTACCTCAAGTCCTTGAGATGGGAGATGGAAAGAATGTAATAGAATAGGCTTTCTTGATACAGAGTGTTAAAAGCTCTAAAATGTCTGCCAGGGCTCCAGAATGCAGTGGCATGGTCTTTGGTTAGGTCTCCTTTTCAACCAAATTTCTAAGATAGCAATAGGGAATGATGTGACTTACAATGATGAAAAGTCTGAAACAGGAAATGCCCTTGCCTTATGACACTAAGTCAACTCTTCAGGATTCAAAGACTAATTACCACTCTAAGGACTCTGTAGGAAAACTTATTAATTCTTCCCTTTCTCTTTCCTTCTTTTAATATTTAGAACATTTAATTTTTTATGGGAATCTAAGTGAAAGTGAGTAGAAAAGGAAAAAAGAAATTTAAATTAAAATTTGCTTCTGAAATAAACAAATGTCCTTCCTGAATAGCAAGAATTTAAACTAGAGGTATAAAAAAAGATTTTAGATTACCTATGAATTTCATTTACTTACATTATCCTAGACTTGTGTTCTATGAAAATCCCAATGTCAATAGCAAAAGAATACACGTAATTGTATGGCACCTTGAAAGGTCATCAAGGTCCTCACCATAAGACAAAACTGGTTCAAATCTGGCCTCAGACACTTAAACGCTTACTAGCCATGTGATCTTGGGCAAACCACTTAACCCCAATTGCCCTGCCCTCACCCTCAAAAAAAAATCTATTAGGCAAAACTATACCTAAACCATCTGAGAGCTGAAGATTATCTTCTATTTTAAAAGATATCTGGAAAATATTCCACAGCTCTCTTATCAGTTCACTGTTAATCAGTACTTTCAAGTGTCTAAATTAAATCTGAAGGGACATTCCCTTGACCTTAAGTCCCTCAGACCTCATAAAGCATCTCCCATACATCATTAAAATGTAAGCTCCTTGAGGGCAGGATGTTTGTTTGTATTTGTATCCCCAGTGCTTAGCACAGTGCCTGGAATACAGTAAGTACTTTTCTTGTTTGTTCTTCATTTTTGAAGAGGACCAATGATATCATGGGGCGATATCTTGACTTGTAAGTTCACTCACAAATTCACAAATTGGATTTAAGTGATGCAGAGCTGCAAAAAGTCATTGGCCTCACTCTCTTCCAAAGTCATGGAAGTCCAGTGTCAGGACAAAGTCAAGAATACTGGCAGTGGCCCAGGATGCAGTGGATGATCTTGGTGTCTTTGATGCCTGACCAAGCTCTAAGTGTTCCACAGCACCTGCTTCAGCCACCTTCATGGCCACTGAAATAAATTGTTCTCATCCACCCAATCTGCTGGGGGATGTCTTCACATGCCTGGAGTAAACATCCACCTAATATACCAACAGATTTGGGCTCTGTTGGTTATCCTCAACCTGGTTTAGCCCATCTGCCAACACAATTTTGTCAGGGTGTGGCCACTGTAAATGCCACAGCTTCTTGGAGCCATAGGTGAGAGCATAGTGAAGGTAAACACCAAAGGTGGATGAGCAGCCCTGAAAAGCAAGCCCTCACACTAGAGGTGCTAGTCCTCCCTGAAAACCCCATATACCCCATATTTAATAAATAAGTACAAAATAAATGCTCATTTCCTTCCTTCCTTGCTTGCTTCCATTCTTCCATTCAATAGACCCTTCCATGACTAAATTATCTAAGTATATTTATTGATACTTTCTAGGTACAGTGTTTCCCCGATAATAAGACCTATCCTGAAAATAAGCCCTCCCCTTATTGTGTAAGATTCCTCTAAAATAAGCCCTCCCCCAAAAATAAGCCCTATTGAGATTGCTACTGTAGTGAAGGTGATCCCCTGTGCTACACGCTACATTATGGTACCCTCTGTATGCACCTTCTCCCCTCCCCCCCCGTGAAACGCACAAGCTGCATCCAATCAGAGCTGCAGCAGTGAACGCGTCATCCTGTTCTTCCCCAGTGATTTGCTTGCTGGCGCCATTGAGAGCAGTGCCGCGGAGGAGAGCTGAGGCAGGACAACACAAGCCCTCCCCTGAAAATAAGCCCTCTGGTGTTTTTCTTTCCAAAAAAATTAATAAGACAGTGTCTTATTATCAGGAAACATGGTACTAGTGTTGTGCTAACACTATGGGGAAAAATAGAAGAAAATATTGTCTCTCTTCTCAGATTACGCAGTCAAATTGGCAAAATAATACCACACATAAAATGATAATTAAAAACACTATGCTGTATGGATAATCATAAAACAAAGAGTATGAATAATAAATACTTTAATAGGTCAGAGAAAGAACTATTGATAATGGACTCCAGGGTGGCTTTTGGCAGGAGGGGAAGCTTAAGATGGACCTCAAAGGAATGAACAGAAATTTTGTAGATCAAAAACCTAGGGGAAAGTATTCCAGGTAAAGGGAAAACAGCACAGCAGCATTGTGTCATGAAAAAAAGTCTCTGGGAAAGAAGTCAGGAGACCTGAATTCTAGTAGCCACTAATTAATTGTGTCACTTTGGCAAGTCATTTCATCTCCCCTGTAAAATGAAGTGACTGGACCAAATTATTTCAGAGAGCTCTTTGAACTATATTAGTCCATGAATTTGCAAATTCATTCTTTTGAAATTCTTTTCTTTTTTTCTGTATGAGATAGTTTATACACTAATTCCTTAGAAAATTGAAGCCTCAGGACTTGAAAATACTAACTCAAGAACCTACTGAGAAGTGCCACCTATACCCTTTCTTCTCATCTCCCCCTTTGCTCTATATTCTGATTTTTCATTGTCTTCTCCTTGACCACCTCTTAAAAATTCTCTTTTAATGATTTCTATGACACCATACTATCTTAGTTCTCCTCTCATTTCAGAATGTTTCTTCTTATTTTGCTAGCTCTTCTTCTTTCTCTTTCTTCTTAAAACCAAGTGTTCCCTAAGGTTCAGTCCTCAAAGTCTCTTCTTTCTCACATAATCTGTCATTCAGAGAGTTTACTGACACTGTGACAATTATGAACTTTTTGCAGATCACAACCAAATCTTTTATCTCTAGCCCTGACTTCTAATACAGTATCCAGTCTGGTTTCCAATTATGCCCAATTGTCATCTCAATTCAATGCCAAGGACTAAATTAATCATTTACTCTCTAATCTCTGTGGTTGGTACAGGCTGTCTCCACAATGGGCAATGCTCTTCCTCCTCACTTCTGCCCGTTGGAACCCTTAGCTCCCCTCAAAGTTCAATAAAACTGCCACCACCTTCAAGAGGCTTTTTTTTGTTTGTTTATTTGAAAATCTTAACTCAAGAAGTACCACCCCCCAAGACAGTTTTTTATTGCTACTCATCCCCATCATTCTGTCTTTTTTCTTTAAATATGCTGCATATTTATGAATATGTTGTATTACTGCCAGTAGAACATACAATGCAAACTTCTTGAGAGCAGAAATTTTTTAAAAATTTGTAGCCCCAGTATCTGGCACAAAGTAAGCATATTATAAACACTTGTTTTTCTTCTGACTTATAAAACTTATAAATGCTACCAACGAGTTGAAGTTTAATCTGGTACTGCTTTTTATTGGTATTTTTATACTTAACAGTACATCAGCAAGCATTTATTAACCACCTACTATGTTCCAGGCACTGTTCTTACAGATCTTATAGCCTCATTTAAATTGTAGAAACTGTATAGTATATGTTTTTGTACTCCTACCCTCTTCATCCAAGCAAGTATCTAGTATAGTGATGAATATTGCAGGTATTCAATTTTTTTTAACTGTCCCATTCATCTCACACCCTTAAAATAAGGTTTTCTCCAGTCACCAAAAGTCCCTTCAATCCTTCTTCATACACCTAAAGAATATCAGATGTAAACGAGAAAGGCACCCTGTTGGCTTTCAGTAATCAAGAGTACTTAGGTTCAAATCCCAGCTCTGCCATGTACTACCTAGTGTGATCGTGGACTAGTCCTTTGTTTCTTGGAGCCCATTAAATAAGGAAGTTGAACAAGATGATCTCTTGGGTTTCTTCAAGGTCTATGACAGTAATATTCATCTTACAGATGAGGACACTAAGGTTGACAACAGGTCTTTCTACAGGTTCTTCCTTCAACCATTATGACTTAACCCCGCCCACCCCCAAACAAACCTCACTCTATCTCTCAAATCTCCTTTCCAAACTCCTTCACTCTCATGTATCATTCAGCAGCCGCTGCAGCAGCATTCCATCTCCTCCTCACCCGTCCTCATTATCTTGGGCAAGCCACAACCTCTACGAGCCTGCAGTTTCCTCATATGTAAAATGGGAACAATAATAGCCCTCACCTCATAGTGCTATTTTGAGGATCAAATGAAACATGTGTGAAATGCTATGCAAAACTTAATATATAAATGTTAGTTATTATTGTTGTTAAGAAGCAATATTACTTAATCGGTAGGTTGGAGGACGTGGGTTCTAGTCCTGTCTTTGACATATTTGATTGTAGGACACTGGACACGCCCCTTAACCTCCCGATCATCTTTCTGAAACTATAAATTTTCAGAGAAAAGGCGGCTAGGTGGCGCAGTGAATAGAGCACTGGTCCTGGAGTCAGGAGGAACGGATTTCAACCAGATACTTAACACTTACTAGCCGTGTGACCTTGGGCAAGTCACTTAACCCCAATTGCCCTGCCTTCCCCCCTCCAAAAAGCGAAAAAAAAAAAAGAAAAAAATTTTCAGAGAAGATGCAGACTGGCATTGGTAGGGTCCCTCATAGGGGGTTTCCTACACTAAGGAAATCACAGGTCCATTCATTCATATCCTTCATCCACTCACTCAAAAACTCACAGAACTTTAAAGCTGCAAAAGGAGTCCAATGCCACTTCACTCTGCAGAGGAAAAAAAGAGGGCTGAGAGAGAGGAAATAACTTACCCTAAGTCACATAGCTGAAAAAAGAATTCAGGTCTGGGGCTAGAAGACAGGCCTCCTAACACGGAGATGCCACACTCAGTCCGGGATAGCCCCCATGCATCCCATTACCTCACCGTTTGCCCCAGAAGCTCTTCCACCCAATCTCGCTCCCGTGCCCGCTCACCTCAACTCCAGAGAGGGGGCTTGTCCCCGGGGCCCGCAGGGTAGTGCCCCCCGCGCCGCCCCCGGCCGGGAGCCTAGAGCGGCCCGACCAGCGGGACTCTCCAGTCCCGGCCACGCCACGGCTGCTGCTATGACAACGGGACGCTCTTCCGCGACTACGGGAGCGAAAGGACAGAACCAAATGACTCCCAAACGTGGGGGATAGAAGAGGGGGATTGGAAGTAAATAAGGTGATGGCGGGGGAACGGAGTAAGAAAAGTAGAGATTTTTTTTATACATAGTGTTTTTGTGTTGGTTTCAGAGGACATACCTAAGCTAGATGGACAGGGACCTTCTGTTAAATGGGAAGAACGGGAAAAATGACCCGTTAGAAGACGAGAATAAGATGGACCCTGCCATTATCTGGCTACTGGAAGGGAAGGGGCCCATGCAAAGGTAAGAGGGAAGAGAAATGTCTGGAAATTTCGAACTTTTCCAGAAGAAATGGGTCCGGCTTGCTTCTTTTCTCCCTAGAATAAAAAGAAACTTCATATACCTAGAAGAGGCCCTCTACAAATACAAAGCAAGAGATATAGAAAGACGAATGAATGCAGCCTAAATTCACTATAGACAGTATAGAGAAGAGGTAAAAGAAAATCACTCATCCTAATTGGAGAAAGAGTCAAGGTTGGTAGGGGCTCAGCGAGTAAGAGCACTGGCCCAGTGTCAGGACGACCTGGGGGATCGAAATAAGTGGCCCTGTAACCTTGAGCAAGTTACTTAACCCCAATCACTTAAAAAAAAAAAAAGAGTCAAGGTTGGAGACCTTCTGTGGAAAGTAATAAGGAAGTGTCTTGTGGCAGCTTTTTGGGAAGTTATTTTGAATGTTATTTAGATTACATTATTTTGAATGTTATTTAGATATAAGACAAATCAATTAACCAATAAGCTCCAGAGTCTGTACCAAACCCTGAAAATAGAAAGAGAAAGATGAAACAACCCTTGCCCTGAGGGAAGATTACATTATAATAGAGAAATCAGGATGTTTGAATATAAGTAGTTTTCCTCCCTTGGGGGAAAAAGTATACTACCAGCTACTCAGCTCCTGGAAAGGCTTCAATTAGAATAGAAATTCTTTAATTTTGTGTCATAGACCCCTTTAGTAATCTGGCAAAACCTATGGATTCCTCAGAAAAATATTTTTAAATAACTGAAGGAAATAAAGATGTAATTTGTTTTTTTCCATCAAGTTTATAGATCATCTGAAATCTATGGGTCTGTGAAGCAGAGATGAAGAATCCTTGGACTAGAAGATAGCCATTTAGATGAGATGTGAAAGAAAAGTCATTCAGTCAGGCAACAAGAATTTATTATGTGCTTACATATGCAGTAAGTGCTAGAGATACAAAGAAAGGGTAAAAACACATTCCGCGACCTCTAAGAGCTCATATTCCAATGGAGACAATATAAACAAGAGATATATGGAGTAGATGGAAGATTATCTCCAAGATAGTGCATTGCTTGGGGGAGGGAGAGGAAAGGGATGGAAAATGCCTCCTTGCCAACAATAGGCTAGATATAGAGTTTGTAGAGGGGCGTAGATATTCGAGAAGTTTAGAAAGATAGGAAGGGATAGTTGTTTAGAGCTTAAAAATGCTAGAGAAATTTATATTTAATTTTAGAAGTCTCTGGAGTTTGAGTCTGTATGTAAGGAATGTGACATGACCAGAACCTACATGTAGTGCTTTAGGAAATATACTTTGACAACTGTAAAAAGAATGAATTGTAAAAGGAATGGGGAGACACTTAAGTTAGAGAGACTAAAGAAAAGGCTATTGCAACAGGGCCAGTGAGGGGTAATGAAGACCTGGATTGAATTTGTGGCTGTATGAGTGCCAAAAGATGTATGAGAGAGATGTTGTCATAAAAGAAAAAACAAGATCTGACAACTGATTGGATGAATATGTGAGGTGAATGAGAATGAAGAATCAGAAATTACACCCAGGTTGAGAACTCGGTAGCCTGGAATTTCTGGATGGCAGTGCTCCTGATAGTAATCAGAGAGTTTTGGAGAAGGATACATTTGGAAACAAAAGACAACAAATTCTGTTTTGGACATGCTGTGTCCTCAATGCTTACAGGAGGTGGAGGAAAGGGAATAAATATTTATAAGTGCCATCATATGTTATTATGTTATTAAGAACATATGTTATTAAGCACTATGCTAAATACATTTCTTCTTACAAACATTATTTCATTTGATGCTCACAACCACCCTGAAATAGGTACAATTATTGTCCCCACTTTACAGTTGAGGAAACTGAGGCAGATAGCTGTTAAGTGAATTTCTTCACATAGCTAGTAAGTATCTCAAGGCCAGAATTGAATTTGAGTCTTCCTAACTCCAAATCCAGAGCTCTAAACTTTTCATTACCAGCTTTTCCTACAGATTTTCTCTTTTACAACACATCTACTTTGTAAGAGATCAAGAGACAATTCAGGAAACAGGCAACAATTCATGATATGAGACAAATGAAAAAGATCAAATGATATGATGAATAACCACAAAGTAATCTGCCTCTAAGATCATGGTCCCAAGAGACCATCTAGCCTAATCCCCTTATTTTATAGAGAATGATGCCTACATCTGGGGAGGTTAAGTAATCTGGCTGTGATCACACAAGTGGTGAATATCAGAGGCAAGATTTGATCTTAAATCTTCTGACCCTAGAGCTGGTGCTCTTTACATTGGACCATGTGACCTCAGAGTGCAGTGATACTTTCATAAGACCATGATTCTCTATGGCAGCCTCAATTGAATCCATGGAATCTCTGTCTTCAGAGAAATGGCAGAATATAGGTAGATTGTTGGACAATGATAGCAGTGCTAATGTAGATTTGAGACAAATAATGTCTATAAAGGCAAGGCTAACTGTGATTGACAATAGTAGAAATAGTCTTGACCAAACATAGCTGAGGACAGTGTAAAGGGACAAGGAGATACCTGGAAAAGCATTCCAATGCCAACACAAAGCAATCCTCTCTTTGGTGTCTTGGGAACATAAGTTCCCATTATCTTCTCCTAATCCTCCCCCCCTACTGGAGTTTTCCACTTTTTTTTTTTTTCATTTTTCAAATGCTTTATTTACTTCTGGTTTACATCATTAATTTCCACCAGACTTTGAGTTACAAATTTTCTCCCCATTTTTCCTTTACCCATCACCCCAAAATAGCAATCTCACAGGATATCCCCTCCTCCAATCTGCTCTCTCCCATATGTTTTCCCATACCCCTTTCGACTTTTCCCAGTAGGGCATGGTGGATCTCTATGCCCCAGTACCTGTATATCCTATTTATGAATTACATGTAAAATAGTATTAATAATAGTATATATATATATATATATATATATATATATATGTCTCTGTGTGTGTGTAATTTTAAATATTTGATTTAAAACTTTGAATTCCAGATTCATTCCCTTACTCCCTTGTCACCCACCCTAACTGGGAAGATAAGCAGTTCAGTATAGGTAGTACATGTGTAAAACATTAACATAGTAGATATATTGTAAAAGACTGACTATATTTCCCTCCCTCCTATCCCAC
>NW_027187336.1:169904-178760 GCF_028583685.1 Petaurus breviceps papuanus
CTAGACTGCAATCCAGATCCAAGCAGGTTAAAGCAAGAGCGATTACCCCTCAGACTGGTGCTTGGTCCCCCTGCACTCTGCAGGCCAGGAGCTGAAGCTGCTACATGGCTGGCTCTGCCGGTGTCTCAGCAGCTTCTCGCCCTGGGAGGCAAAAGCCATATACTCCCACTTACTGGGTCCCAAAGTCCAGTCTGCACTGACCTCTCACTTTCTCCTTTGCATCTATGTATTGGTAAATCTGGAAATGGCCACAGCTGCTGCTGATCTGGAGTCCCTCTGTTAGCAGCTGGTCAGGCCCGCCCTGGGGCTAAAGCCTGGGCATGGGGCTGGGCTCCCAAAGCACTGCGCTGGATTCCTGCCAGCCTGCTGAGCTGTCCTCAGTGGGAGGTTAGCTTCTCTGTGTCATTTTCTGGATTCTGCAGTTCCAAAGTTTGTTTAGAGTCCCCTTTTTACATGGATTGGGGAAGGTGGAAACTGGAGCCACAGGGAGGTTGTGCTTCTACTCCACCATCGTGGCTCTGCCCCCTGCAGATCTATTTCATATTAAGAACTTTTCCCACAAAATTCAATGCAACTCTTCTATGCTTTTTCTTTCTATATGATTTTTAGGATTTAAGAGCTCTAATGATTTTCCATTGTTGAAGTTTAGGGGCTTAGGGGTGCTTGAGACCCCAAAATACTGATACACTGGGTCCCGCTGAATGAATTTTACTCAAGCCTTCTCTCAGCCAAACAAAAACAAAATCAGTGTAGTATATATTTAGTATATAATAACACATATAATGACATGAATAAGGAGCCAGCCTTGGGCAGTGGAAAGGAATATAGGAAATAGTAGTGGGAATTCTGGCTCAGAGATTTAGTAGAAATGTGACCTTAGTAAGTTTCTGTTTCCTAATTTGTATGTGAGGGTGTTGGGCTAGATTGAGGTTCTTAGATTTCAGGGAGATCCATGAATTTAGAAAGAAAAAGATTATATCTTTATTTTCACCAACTTCTAATTGAAATTTAGCATCTAAAAATAATAGTTAGCATTTATATAGCACTTACTGTCTACCAGGCTAAATGCTTTACAAGTGTTATCTCATTGATCCCATCTCTATTTTCATTTGACACCACTGATTTAACGGGTATAAAGAAGCATATATATTACAATGAAAACATTTCTTTATAACTGAATTTCTTTATGGTTGGTTTCCTTTATAATCCTAACAAATTTTATATCATACATTTAAGAACATTGCTCTGAGGATTGCTCTGGTTTCACCAGACTGGGAGTCCATGATCACCCCTTTGCCCCAGGCCAATAAAAAGGTCGATAGGGTCCCCTTCTAGATCTCAAGCCTAAAAATAGATAAATAATAATTAAAAATAAATAAAGCATAAGTTTTACTTTATAAAAGCACAGTTAGTACAGTTTACTTAAATGATTGTAATTAGCATGAGGCAATTCAGAATTAAAAAGATAACAGTTGGATGGGACAGAAAATTGCTCTGACTTTCACTGAGGTAACAAAATCATGGAAATTCACAGGATCAAGAGTAACCAGGGACCTTAGAGGTGACCTATCTGGTCTAGTCTAACCTTTTCACTTTACAGCAGGCTTGCACAACATAAGGCCCACCAGTCACTTAGGCCCACCAAAGGATTTCAGGTGGCCTTGAAAAATGTAAAGGATATGTAAGAAAGTAAAGATGTAATGAGTGCTTTGCTTACTTAACCCTTCCACTAGTCACTATTGTGCCCTTCATGTAACTTGGTGAGTAGGTTGCTTCTGCGGACTCACTTCTGTTTGTCACGTGACCTGTATCATCAGTCTGTCACTAGTCTGAGAGTAGAGAGAGCTGTATCTTTTTGCTGTGTTTTTGGTCATCACTGGTATTGAACAGGGACAAAGTGGGTGAAGCCTTGCACCAATGCAGCTGACACCTTCTATGTGATGGGCAGCAGCAACATGCGGGCATCTTCCCTTCACCCATTGCACAGCTACCCTCCACTTTATGTGAGTGTCGATCTCTCTAAGGTCAGACACTCAGTTCAGTATTTCTCTGTATGTGAGGAATTGCTGTGGAAATTTTTTGGTTCTAACATAAAAATTTGGGGGGTGACTTTTTTTTTAGTTAATCTGTTTATTTTTAGTTTTCAACATTCACTTCCATAAATTTTAAATTTTCTCCCCCTCCCTCAAAACGGCATGCATGCAATCTGATATAGGCTCTACATATATATTCCTATTAAACATATTTTCACATTAGTCATATTGTATAGAAGAATTAGAATGAATGGGAGGGATCGTGAGAAAGAAAACAAAGCAAAACAAAAAAAGAAAATAGTCTGTTTCACTCTTCGTTCAGATTCCATAGTTCTTTCTCTGGATATGGCTGACATTTTTCATCATGGAGTTGTATTAGGACCTTGCATTACTGAGAAGGGCTAAGTCTATCAAAGTCAGTCATCTCACACTGTTGGTTGTTACTGTGTACAGTGTTTTCCTGGCTCTGCTCCCCTCACTCAGCATCAGTTCATTTAAGTCTTTCCACATTTTTCTGAAATCTGCCTACTCATCATTTCTTATAGCACTATGGTATTCCACTACATTCCTATACCACAACTTGTTCCGCCATTCCCCAGTTGAGGGGCATCCCCTCAATTTCAGTTTTTGACCTCCACAAAAAGAGCTGCTATAAATATTTTTGTACATGTGGGTCCTTTTCCTATTTTTATGATCTCTTTGGGATACAGCTCTAGAAGTGAAATTGTTAGGTCAAAGGATACACATATTGTTATAGCCCTTTGGATACAGTTCCAAATTGCTCTCCAGAATGGTTGGATCAGCTCACAGCTCCTCCAACAATTCATTAGTATCCCAACTTAACCACATCTTCTCCAATATTTATCATTTTCCTGTTTTGTCATGTTAGCCAATCTGATAGGTGTGATATGGTACCTCAGAGTTGTTTTGATTTGCATCTCTCTAATCAATAATGATTTAGAGCATTTTTCCATATGACTATAGGTAGCTTTAATTTCTTCCTCTGGAAACTGCCTGTTGATATCCTTTGACCATGTATCAATTGAGGAATGACTTGTATTCTTATAAATTTGACTCCGTTCTCTATATATTTTAGAAATGAGACCTTTATCAGAGACACTAGTTGTAAAAATTCTTTCCCAGTTTTCTGTTTCCCTCATAATCTTGGTTGCACTGGCTTTGTTTGTGCAAAACCTGTTCAATTTAATGCTATCTGTCCATTTTGCATTTCATAATATTCTCTATCTCTTATTGGGTTATAAATTCCTCCATTCTCCATAAATCTGACAGATGAACTATTCTTTGTTCCTCTAATTTGTTTATGGTATCAGTCTTTATATCTAAATCATGTACCTATTTGGCCTTTATTTTGCTATATGGTGTCAGGCATTGGTCTATGCCCAGTTTCTGCCATGCTATTTTCCAGTTTTCCCAGTTTTTGTCACATAGTGAGTTCTTATCCCAGAAGCTGGGGTCATTGAGTTTATCAAACAGTAGATTGCTATAACCATTGACTACTGTGTCTTGTATAGCTAACCTATTCCACTGGTCTACCCCTCTATTTCTTAGCCAGTACCAAGTAGTTTTGATGACTGTTGCTTTTTAATACAGTTTAAGACATGGTATGGCTAGACCACCTTCCCTAGCATTTCTTTTCATTAATTCCCTTGATATTTAAATATTTAATAGGATTTAAATATTTAAATATTTGATAGAATTTGTTTGCAAATCCATTTGGCCCTGGAGATTTTTTCTGAGGGGGTTTATTGATGGTTTATTCAATTTCTTTTTCTGAGATGGGGTTATTTATGTATTTTACTTCTTTTGTTAATTTGAGCAATTTATATTTTTGTAAATATTCATTCATTTCACTGAGATTGTCAAATATATGGGCATACAGTTGGGTAAAATAATTTCTAATTATTATTAATCTTATTTTTATTTTAATAATTTTCTTAATTTAATAACAATTATTTTATTATGGTATAACATTATATCATATCATATATTTATATTAATATGATTATATAATTGTGTTATAATTATATTGTGTTGTATTAATTATAAATTATTTAATTTAATAATATTAATCATTTTATTTAATTTTAAATTCTATTATTTCAATTTCCTCTTCACTGGTGGTGAATTCACCCTTTAAATTTTTGATACTGATAATTTTGTTTTCTTCTTTTTAAATCAAATAATTAAAGGTTTATCAATTTCATTGTTGTTTTTTTTTCATAATACCAGCTCCCAGTTTTATTTATTAATTCAGTAATTTTCTTCATTTCAATTTTATTAATCTCTCTTTTGGTTTTCAGTATTTCTAATTTGATATTTAATTGAGGATTTTTAGTTTGTTCTTTTTCTAGTTTTTTCAGTTGCATGTCTAATTCATTGATTTCTTCTTTCTCTATTTTATTAATATAAAGCATTCAAAGATATAAAACTTCCCCTAAGAACCTCTTTCCTTGCAAACCATAAACTTTGTTATGTTTTCTCATTGTTGTCATTCTCTTAAATGAAGTTATTGATTATTTCTATGATTTGTTGTTTGATCCACTCATTTGGGGTGACTTTGTAAAATGGGTGATAAAAAGAAACGGAAGATTGAATCAGAACATAGTGTTTAATCTGGAGTGGACAAATAGATATTTGTTTACTTACACAAGAGACAAAACAAAATATTGTGCCTTGATGGCCAAAAAGTAATAACTGTTCCAAAGGAATACAATCTTTGTCGCCATTCCAAATCAAAATGTCCTGATTTAAGCAAATCGGACACCAATGAAAAACAAATTAAAGCCTCCATCTGTTGAAAAATCTCAGTGGGGAATAATGGCTTTTCAGGAAAGTAAATTCAGAAAATGAGGTGACTACTAAGGTTAATTTTCAGATTTCTAAAGAAATTGCTGCTGCTGGGAAATCTTTTACTGAAGGCGACTTTAAAAAGAAATGTTTGCTGATTGCAGTTTCTGGATTATGTCCCACTTAGCAAAGTAATTTTTTAAAAAACAACAAGGTGATTTCATGCTAAATAAAAATCTAATGTAATAAGTGTAATTAATTGAATTTCCCTTTTTAGAATATGGTTTATTTGCACATATAGTTTAATCATTAATTATACCTTTACTTGGAATGTGAGCAGCAAAAAAAACCTATCTAAGGCCCAAAGAAGTTTACCCTATTTTGATTTTGGCCCCTACCTACTGCCAAGTTGTGCAGGTCTGCTTTACAGATTAGGGAACTGAAGCAAGAGAGTGGATAGGATTCGATTAGGACTCCTAGATCAGGAATCTTTGCCAATCCAAGTCTCTTAACTTCTTAGGGTACAAGGGTAGCTCTGACCTATGCATTTCTTGCCTTTTGTCCCTGCTTGGGTAGACCTTGTTGGGGAGCAAAGGACTATAACCTCTACTATTCCAACTGAGGTCCTGTATATTTGTGAGGTATACCCTACCTGGGAAGACTTTTTGCTATTCTTCTTTCTATATAATTTCAGTCAAATGCCTTTACTTTGAGCTAATTGTTTCCTCTGTCTTGGCTATTGAAAATTCACCATATTTGGGAGGAAGGGTGGAGGAAGGGCAGGGGTGTTAGGAGGAACTGTAGCAAATTACTTTCCTGATAAATGAGAATCAGCATGACAGTGTGGGACTTTGGTATCAGGCAACCCGAGTTTGAATCTGCATGAGACACTGAATAGCTGTGTGATCTTAGGCAAATTTATTTAACTTCTTGGAGTTTCCCTTTCTATGAAATGGGGATATTAATAGCATTTACCTCAAAGAGTTATGAGGATCAAATGAGGTAATATGTGTAAAATGCTTTGCAAACATTAAAGGGCTATAAAAGGTCTGTTGTTTTAAATGACTAGTTACTACCTCCCCACTCTCAAACCATTAACACTACCATAGATGTTTGCTTGTTAAACCAAATGAATCTGATAGGTAGAATTTTGAGCAGAATAAGGTCAGTATTTTAGGTAGTTAAATTACAGCTGACCTAAACTCACGGAGGACGGTCTGCCTACTACCGGTCTTTCTTAGTCACCTTAACTGGAACAACATTTGTAAATCTGGATATACTCCAAGGCTCTCTCCTGGGCTCTCTTCTCCATATACAGGGTGTCCCAAAAGTCTTACTGTTATTTTAAGCCATCACTGACTTTTATGATCATCCCTAGGCAGATGACTCTCAAGTCTATTTTTTCAATCCTCATCTCTTTCCTGAGCTTTAGTCCTACCTATTAGACTTTTCCCAAAAAAACCCACAGGCATCTCATTCTCAACATTTTCAAAAGAGAAGTCATCATCTTTCCCTACAAAGCTACTCCTTTTCCAAAAAATCCCTATTTATGTCAAAAGCATCACAGTCCTGGTCTCACAGGCTCAAAATTTCAGAACCATCTTCTTACTTGGTTCCTAAATCTTATCTATTCTACCTCCATATCTCTTACATCTCTTACTTTTCTCTAGTCCCATAATGGCCACAATCACTACTTTATTGATCTATCTGTCTCATCTCTCCCCATTACAACCCATTTACAATCCTTTACAATCCACAAGAATGCCAAAGGGGTTTTCCTAAAGCATAAGCCAGGCTATGTCAGTCCTCTTTTTAGTAAATTCTGTGGTTCCCCATTACCTTTAGGATCAAATACAAACTCCTGTTTGGTATTTAAAACCCTTCACAAGCTGGCTTCAATCTACCTTTCCAGCCTTGTTTATTCATTACTTCCTGCACACAACACTTCAGTTTAGCCAGACTGGCCTTCTGGATGTTTCTCACAGATGATGTCACATCTCCCATCTCTGTACTTTTGCATACACTCTATGCCTAGAATGTACTATCTCCTCCTCTCTAACCCCCCAAAACCTTGGTTTCCTTTAAAACTCAGTTCCAAAACTATCTTCTGTCCAAGACCTCTCCTGATCTACTCACCTGCTAATACCTCCCCCACAAAATTATATTTTATTTTATATACATGTTGTATATGGTTGTTTTAGGTGTACTTATGTCTACATGTAGTCTTCTGTAGAAGGTGTCCCTGTAATGAAAGCAGAGACTGCTACATTTTGTCTTCATAGCACAGTATTTGGGGAGAGGAGACAAGCACTTAGTAAATGCTTGTTGATTGTTTAATGAAATTTTGAAATAAAATTTTTTTTATATATTCCTATCTCTCTTTCTACCCCTCTTCCTCAAGGTACCACCAGACTCCCAGTCATCCACACCAACAATCTCAATGTCGTCTTCAATTCTTCACTCTTATCCATCCTACACATCCAATCTACAATAAATCTTATTGTTTCTACCTTCATAAGATCGCTTATATTTATCATACATTTCTCTGCATTCATATACCCACCACCCCAGTTGAGGACCTGATGATCTCTCTCCTAGATGCTTTCTAATAGAGCTCCTTGCCTCAAGTCTCTCCCCACTCCAATGAATCCTCCATTTCAAATTGCCAAAGTTATTTTTCCAAAGCATTAAGTCTAATATCCCCTCCCTATTCAATAAACACTAGTGGCTCCCTATTACCTCCAGGATCAAAAATAGACTCCTCTGGCTGGCATTTAAGTTCATCATAACCTCCACTCCTCCTACCTTTCCAAACTTCTTATACTTTATGCCTCTCCATGAACCCTACAACAGCTACACTAACTTCCATTTTGCCTCTCACCTCTGTGTCTTAGTAGTGGTAAAGGAATATCATGAGCATAGCTTCTACTCTTCTTTCTTCTCTTTTCACTCTTTCTTTCTTCCTCTCCTTCTCCTAGCAAATGGAGGATAGGTCTCAATTAGGGAAAATTGACTTTTACGTATTAAAGCTTTCCATGATAGTCCAGTTATCTTAACTTAGGTATAACAAACCAGCCACTACCAGAATTTTAGGCAAAATTTCAGTCAGAAAAATTTGCCTTTGCTTGTTCCTTATCTATAGCATTCTCTTGCTTATTCTTAAAATATTCACTCTTCTTGTTCTGTTTTGTGTCTGTTCAAAGTATCCCAACTCATTTAAGTTTGGTTTTCTACTCTAAAATTTTTCCTTCTTCCTAGCCCTAGTCCAAATATGCATTCTCTGAAATTTTGACTCTCACGGTAAAGAGAGTCATACTAAAGTATGAGTGAGGCTCAATATTATAAATGATAGAGCATTTGCACTTTAAAAAGGAATCAGTTAACTCAAACTAATTTATAATTGGTTGAATTAATTTTAAACAAACAGACATTGATGAAGGTCTGCTAAGGAGAAGGCATTCTGCTAGGTTCTGGGAAAGATAGGAATGTAATTTGCCTTTAGCAACACCCAAAGGTGAATGAGTAATTTAGGGGGAAAGGACCGACTTACTGAATTTATATTACCCAAACTCCAAAACTTGGCCTCCTCCATCTTTGGAAAAATGAGTTTTGGGTAGAAGAATCAGGAATTCAAACAGGCAGGAAGGAGGAGGCCATTTGCAAGCAAGATACTGAAGTATAGAGCCATGGACAGCAGATGGCTTTGGTCTAACTATCATGAGCAACTGAGATTAGTCTGGTGCTGGTCCAGAAGATAGATTGGTGACACATTCTTTCCTAGCTTCCTCCCTCTCTCCAGGGAAGAACTGGAATGTCCCTGTGGACTATTTGTTCACTTTAACTTCCCTGGTTCCCTCTGGAAACTCTGGTCTTTTTTCTAAATGCACACTTTGGTTTCAAAGCTTTTAAATCTTAATAAAATTTTGGCCAACACAAAACTCTGTGGCTCATGAATCTAGAGGAGAGAAAGAGAGAGAGAGAGAGAGAGAGAGAGAGAGAGAGAGAGAGAGAGAGA
>NW_027187336.1:178770-191043 GCF_028583685.1 Petaurus breviceps papuanus
AGAGAGAGAGAGAGAGAGAGAGAGAGAGAGAGAGAGAGAGAGAGAGAGAGAGAGAGAGAGAGAGAGAGAGAGAGAGGAGACAGAAGACAAAAGACAGATGGAGAGAACAGAGGGAAAAGGAGAGAGAGAAGGAAGAGAGGGAGGGAGAGACAGAAACAGAGACAAAGACAGAGAATGAAAGAGAGAGTTCCCTATTTAAGAGAAATGAAAATTTTGTTCAGATATGGCTAGGCTGTGTGGGGCAGAACTATAAAGGCCAAGGGAGAGACTAGTATTGAACTGCTGCAAATTGGCAAAGAATCCAAAATCACAATACTCTCAGGTTTTTTTTTTTTTTTTTTTTTTTTTTTTTAGCAATCGGGGTTAAGTAACTTGCTCAAGGTTACACGGCCAGTTATTTCTGGGTGTGGTGCTGAGTGTCTGAGCCCGGGATTCGATCTCCAAGTCGTCCCAACACTGGAGCCGGTGCTCTTACTCGCTGAGCCACCTGGCCGCCCCTAGTTTATTTCTTTTAATGAGCTAATAAAAGCCCCTAGTCTGGGAACAAGCCCAGGTAGATATTTTCATTTCCCTTGGAAGCAGTCAATTGGTACACAGGGGGTTAAAAGAAAGTCACATCACTGTGAAAGGAGGGAGAATACAATGCTTGCAAAAGAAACTACTTCTGAAGGGGAGTGAGTTCCCAGGGAAGCGAGTAGGTGCCAGAATAAACTCTCAGGGTATACTCTGGTGGTCTGATTTAGGGGATGATTGACAGCTCAGCATGTGTTGCTCAAAAATAAAATCCTTATCCCTAAATCAATTACACAAATAATTGTAATTTAAAATAGGAAGTGACTATAAAATACTCAGAGTAAAGAGGAGAGAAAGATTACTTTTTAAAGGAAGGGAATCGGGGAAGACTTCATGGAGGAAGAGCTATTTAATTTGAGGGATGGGTGGGTATGATTTTGTTAAGGGAATATAGAGTGATGGCATTGTAGGTATAAGGAACAGTGTATGAAGATAGGTACACAGGTCATAAAGTAAAATACATGCCTGAGGAAGGAACAACATATAGTACAGTTGGATTAGGACATGAGGTTAGGGGAGGAGGGCTAGTAACATGGTATAAGGCCAAATCAGATGACCGAGGTTCAAATCTCAACTCTGATAATACCCCTGTAAATTTAGGCAAATTACTTAACCTCCATAGGTCTCAGTTTCCGCATCTGTAAAATGAGGGGGTTGGTCCAGATAGCTTCTGAGGTTCCTTCCCATTCTAAATCTATGATCCTATGACCCTTGAGTGTCAGACTAAGTAGGAAGTTTGGACTTTATTCAACAAACAACAGAGGGGGACCCTGAGGGTTCTTAAGTAATGGAGTAACATAACATGACATTAGGAAGATTAATCAGACATCTGAATGCAGGATGGAGAGACTAGGGACAGGGAAATCAGTTAGGAAGCTATTGGAATAGGCCAGAAAAAAGGGAATAAGAGTCTAAAGATAGTGAGAGAAAGGAGATTTTAAAGAAGTATAATCAACAGGAGCAGAAACAAAGAAGCTAATAATGAAGGACCAGGGGTGGCTAGGTGGCGCAGTGAGTAAAGTGCCGGCCCTGAAGTCAGGAAGACCCCAGTGTTCTACCCTCAGACACTGTGTGTAACCTTGAGCAAGTTACTTAACCCCAATTGCCCTACAAAAGGGAAAAAAAAAAAAGAAGGAAGGACCAGTCTGGTGTAGAAGTCACAACTCCAAAATAGCTTTCAGATTTATTTCCCATTACACTCTCTCAAAAGTCCTCTTTCTATTTCTTTCCTCCAAACCTTTGCAATCCCCATGCTTGGAATATTCTCCTTCCTTTAGCAATCTTGGAACCTCTTAAAGAACGGATCTGTTTAAAATGACCTACACAAAGCTTTTCCTTATTTCCCTAGCTATTATCTCTTCTTATCCCAAATTACTATGTTTACTTCATATGAATTTTTCTATTTTCCTATCTGTGTGCAAAATACTCTAATGGAATGTAAACTCTTTGAAGGCAGGAACCATTTTCATTTTTGTGTTTGTATTTCCTGAGGCCAAAAGAGTGCCTGGGACTTAGGAGATATTTAATAAATGCTTGCTGAATTGATTGCTATTATTAATTGGAAAGGATTATTAATTAATTATTAATTAATTGAATTTTCATCATCTGTAAAATAGTAATAATAATAACACCCATCTTTATCATAGGTTTAGAGCTAGAAAGTACTTCAAAGGTCAGTTGTTTGAACCCTCTCAGTTCACAGGGAAACTAAGAACTAGGAAAGATATACGTGATTTGTCCAAGATCATTCAGGTACTAAGTGTCAGAGGCTGAACTTGAATCCCAATCCCTCTATCCACTTAAATACTTATATACTTTTTCCACTGAACTATCCCATACCCTAATCAGGCTATAGAATATGTCTGGGAGGGACAGGAAAGGGGCAGTTTAATTAAAGTGAGTTATTTCTACAGTTTAAGGGCCTCTCATCAGTTGAGGTTGAAATGTCCACCAGAAATTATATACCAAAGCCCCCTCCCAGTTGCAACCTGCCAAAAGGGGGCCCTACCAGGGTCCCTGGAAACCACCTGTCAGGTCACAGTAGTTAGGGTACCTGTGTTGCACAAACATCACATCCTTGAACCCCAGATAAAGATTTGTTTGTACCCAGGGCTTTGCTAGAAACGGCACCACACCCTGTTGGCCTTCACACTCCCTATAAAAACTTACTCTGCAGAAGGCTCCGGGCTGTCTTCCTGAAGTCTTACACTTGGGAGGCAGTTGCCAGCCTGCTAATAAACACTCCTTTCAATCTGTAATTGGCATTGCTATGCTGTTATTGCTTGGTTGTCCACTTCAAGGTAACCATAAACAGAAAGTATATATTTTGTAAATTGACAATCACAGAGACACAAACATCATTTCACAGCAAAACATATGTCCCATTCCAAGTCACTAACTGATCTAATAAATAAATTCAAACCAAGGTATTATTGATTAATAATAATCTCTTTCACCTAATAATCTTTTTTCCAAGTTCCTATGGTACCGTCTAATACGCTCATCTGGAGCATTTTTGTTATCTGATATTTATGAAAAACTTGTCATCTTCTCAACTAGAGTGTAAACTCCTTGAAGGCAGGGACCATGTTTTCTCTTTCTTTCTATATCAACAGACTAAAACAAACAAAATTACCAATTAGGGGCAATTAAATGAAAAAGAAGTGTGGTATTGACTTTAAGTAAAGAAGGCTTTTTGTACATATCTACTATGGGCCTAAGTAAAATATATCTACCATATACTCAATGATTATTACCCATATTCTACTTCTGGGGTGCTTGTAACATTCAACACTCCATCAGAACACAGGAAAAATTCTCATAGCACTTGTCACTCCTACATTACCGCTCTGTATGTGTATATATATATATATTTGGCCTACCACCAAAAGCTCAGTCAGCTAGCTTACCTGAATTACCCTAACAAAGATATTGTACAATGGCAGGTTGAATTGTGCCAACAAATGGGTAAACCAGAGTGTTTGAAGGAACAACTGGGTGTTGCCCTGTTCTCCCAGAAAACCATAAAACTTGTCTCTAGCCTTCAAGGGATCAGTGCCTTTCCTGGAAGCTCAACCTATGCAAAGTGAGCTAAACCTCCAGAGAAAAGTGGATGGAATATTATTATGCAGTCCATTTTACTCACTGCTGCCAGAGTGATTCTTCTTAATCACAAATCTAACCATGTCACTGCCATCATAGAGACTCATTTCAATGGCCTCCTTGCTTTCAAAACGTTTCATAACTTCCTCCCAACCTACATTTCCAGCCCCATTATACATACTCTGATCCAGTCCTCACGTGACACTCCATTTTCTGTGTGTGTTTCTTTACATTGGTTGTCTCCATACCAGGATTTCCCTCCCTCTTCATCTCTACCTAACAGAATCCCTCTTATTTTTAGGCACAGCTCAAACAACACCTTCTACAGAAGCTTTTCTGATCTCCTCAAATGTAAGTGCCCTGCCCCAAAGCTCCTTGTATTTATTTGTTCTCTTTATAGTTATTCTGCATATACTTATATTTGTACATAGGTATATCCTTATAATACCATCTTCTTGAGATCAGGGATTGTTTCATTTATTATATTTGTATACCTAGTACCTAATAGAGGATAAATGCTTATTGATTGGGACAACCCCTTCAGGGTTGTCATTAATTGTCATTTTATTCTTATTTTATTTTACCAGCAAAAAAAAATAGGTTTAGGGAGGGTCACACAGTATAATTTGTTCTAATTTCATATCTCCTCTGGAGAAATCTAGGCCACTACCCTTAAAGTCTACCTTGTAATGGAATGGAGGCACTCTCATAAAGACTAAGTTGAAATTATTCTTAAAGAATAACAGTCCTAGGGGCAGCAAGGTGGTGCAGTAAATACAGCATGGACCCTGGAGTCAGGAGGACCTGAGTTCAAATCTGGCCTTCGACACTTAACACTTATTAGCCATGTGACCTTGGGTAAGTCACTTAACCCCAATTGCCCTGCCTTCCCCTCCAAAAAAGAAAAAGAAAAGAATAACAGTCCTCTCAATAGTAGTAGTTAATATTTGATATGAGTATAGTCATGTTCTTAATTTGTAATGGAATGAGATAATAAGAGGGATTGTACATTTTTTAAGAAGTTATAGAAAGGCAGACTTCAGCTTAATATGAGAAAGAACTGCCTAAACATTAGAGCTAAAATGGATTTAGAGTCCATTAGAGTCCAAAAATGGAATGGGTTACCTATGGAGATAATGAGTTCCCTTTCACAGGAGGTGTTCAAGCAGAG
This sequence comes from Petaurus breviceps papuanus, assembly GCF_028583685.1. Classification (NCBI taxonomy): domain Eukaryota; kingdom Metazoa; phylum Chordata; class Mammalia; order Diprotodontia; family Petauridae; genus Petaurus; species Petaurus breviceps. The sequence goes on from NW_027187336.1 coordinate 183,617, forward strand.
GGAAATTGTTATCGTTGTTCATCCTTCGTTCTGGAAGAGGACCAGTGACATTATGAGGGTGGTCATGACTTGCTCATGAATTGTATTCAAATGAGGCAGGACTGTGCAAAGTCATCAGCCTTACTCTCTCCTCCAGAGTCATAGGATTCTAGTGGATGGCTCCAAGCAGAGGAAAATAATTATTTGTTGGATATATTATAGAAGAAAACTCATGCCACATACTGGGAGTTTTCCTGGGTCAGTTTCCCAGTGAAACTATATACTGCACACTGGTAAAATGCCTACGTTTGGGGCGGCCAGGTGGCTCAGTGAGTAGGAGCACCGGTTCCAGTGTTGGGATGACCTGGAAATCGAATCCCGGGCTCAGACACTCGGCACCACACCCAGAAATAACTGGCCGTGTAACCTTGAGCAAGTTACTTAACCCCAATTGCTTAAAAAAAAAATTTAAAAATTAAAAAAAAATGCCTACGTTTTCTTTTCCCTCTACAATTTAAGTAGAGCAAAAGCTTTTTAAAGTCCAGAGAGCTGGGACCTGGTGAAAGGAAGAAAGAATCCAGGGTCAAGAAGAGTAGGGAAAAGGATGAAGAGGAAAAAAGAATCAGGTTTTCAATTTTTGTTTTTGCTTTTGTTTTGTTTTAGTTTATAGATTGTAAGAAGAACTTTGGTAGAAAAAAATTTGAGAAATGGGCCAGAAATTGGTAAACATTGAACAAGATGGTGTCTGAGGCCCTTCCATTTCTTTCTTTCTTTTTTCAAGAAATAGGGGTTAAGTAACTTGCGCAAGGTTACACTGCCAGTTTTTTTGTGTGGGTGTTAATTAGCTGAGGCTGGAACTGATCCCGGGTCCTCCTGACTCTGGGGCTGGCAATCTTACCCTGCCACCTAGCTGCCCTGTTCCATTTCTGATATTCTTTGGTTCTATGATTGGATAAGTTTCACACATGTATTTCTTAATTTATTCATTCAACAATAATTTATTAATATCTTGTTATGTACAATATCGATTTGCTGTGGACACAAGGATGAAATACAATCCTCAAAGAATTAACATTCTTAAAAAAAAGTAACATTTACTGATGTCTTTTATTATTATATCACTCATTTCTGAATACACCTCCCCTTTTCCAGCTGAACTTTCCCTTCAAACAAATACAAGTGGTTAAATAAAAACAGCTCATACAGTGACCAGTCAGTGAATTCTTTGAGCACAGGGTGTCTTGTACCATTCTTTGTATTCTCAGCACTTAAACACAGGTGCATGATACATAGTTTTGTTGTTCAGTCTTTTCAATCATGTCTAACCCTTCATGACCTCATTTGGGGTTTTCTTGGCAAAGACACCAAAGTGGTTTGCCATTTACTTCTCCAGCTCATTTTGCAGTTGAGGAAACTGAGGCAGATAAAAGTTTAGTGACTTGCCCAGGGTCACACAGCTAGTGTCGGAGGCCAGATTTGAAGACAGGTCTTCCCAGTTCAGTGCTTTATCCATTGTACCACCTACCTGTTCTAATATATAAAATATTCACAGAGAAGTGGAAGAACATTTCTAATATGCGCAAATATTTTTGGCATTAGGAACAAATATGTTGTCATTTAGATCAGAAACATGAGGGAAATCTGGTATAAATTGTGAAGGGATTAACATTTGCTCTAAGCCCATGAAGTTTCCATTCATAAAATACTTTAAATTTGGCAAAGTACTACATATACTTTGTCTCACAGGAAACACTACCTTTCCTCTTAAAACCCTAGACATTTTGTTAGTTCTTCTCTTTTGGCTGTATGACAGACTTGATTTTAGGAAAATTATTTCTCATGAATATTGAAAAGATTCAGACAAATATGAAAGGGAAAACAAAAAACTAAATGGAAAAAGTGTCCTTCCCATAGTAGAATAGTCTGGATTTTTCAAATGTGTAAATTTCCCCCAGCTATAAAGAACTCATTAACTTGTCACATTCTATACCTTTATAGAACAGAAAATCACATTCTTCCCATTATTTATGGCTCATCAATAATGCATTAATTTCTTTTTTTTTTTTTTAAGCAATCAGGGTTAAGTAACTTGCTCAAGGTTACACGGCCAGTTATTTCTGGGTGTGGTGCTGAGTGTCTGAGCCTGGGATTCGATCTCCAGGTCTTCTCAACAGTGGAGCCGGTGCTCTTACTCGCTGTGCTACCTGGCCGCCCCAATGCATTAATTTCTAACTAATAAATCTAACAGTCTTTTGTTTGATTCCCCCCCCACACACACCTGAAGATAAAGTTAATTTAATCTATTTAGCATTTGGCTGAGAGGTTTATGCTCAACTCACTCCCAGTTACAAACCACACCCTGAACACTTCACTCTAATTCAATTATGTTTAGCTCAGTTTCACCCCCTCATTTTGCAAATTTACTAGATTGTGCCAGGGATGGTGTCTCAGCTAGATTTTGTTATTTCTTTAACACTTGGCAAAGTCCTATGCACACAGTAGGTACTTAACATATCATTAAATTCAATTAAAGAAACAAAGACCCAGAGACTCAACACTGTTCATAGTTGGCAGAATAATCTAGGGTTCTGATTTCTTGTTTAATTATTTATCTACACAATGCTTATTGGTTCCCTGTGTGTCCCTGGCCTCCTAAAATTGTGAGAATTAATAAAATGAGATTATTGAAGTAATTTTTCTTTGAAAAAGCTGTACCATGGGTTTGCATTTCAGATTGGACTTGGGCAATATGACCCTATATCCAGGGTTTTCATCTCCTGTCTGGACAATTTATTCTCTACAACATGCTTCACAGACTCCTTTTTATACTTCACAGGATCTGCCTAATTTCTGCTCCTTTCCTTCAAACCTTCCTCTTTCTTTTGTCTCCCTTTCACTCCTGCCTTCCCTTTCTCTCTTCCTACTTTTCCTTTCCTTTGTCTCTTTCCTTTTTCCAAGGGCTTTATCCCTGTCTTATAGCTCTCTTTCCCCTTCAATACCACCCCTACCTCCATCCGTGACCCATTTCTTAAGGCACTGGACTTGAATTTAGAAGACTTGAGCAAGTCATTCAGCCTGTGCGGGTCTCAGTTTCCTTATATGTAAAATGAAGGGGCTGAATAAACTAATCTCTATGGTCCTTTCCTGGTCTGACATTCCATGTTTTGATGAATTCTTGTCCCTGTCCCACCTCTTCTCCTCTCTTCTTTTTTCCTCTTCTCTTTGTTCTTTTCTTTTTCTCTCTAAACCCTAAGAAATAGGTACGGAGTAGTTATCCCTGTGACACAAAGGAAACTGAGGAGGGACAGACAGACATAGCTGGAAGTGGCTGCTCAGTTCTCCAGACTCCTTTTTCAGATATCAGTAGTTTTTCTGGGTATCCAATTGGGGAAAGCGGGAAAGAGGGTCTTCATAAGAGGCCACATACATTGTAATGGGGAAAAAAAGTACTGGGCTCAAATCCCAGCTCAGCTACTTATTACCTCTGTGAAGTCACTTGGCTTCCGCGGGTCTCAATTTCCTCTCCTACAATTTCTACAATGAAAAGTTTCAGACTAGATTGAGCTCCAAGGTGTCTTCTGGCTCTAAAGCTTATGCCCTGTTATCTCCTTTAAGACTCTGGGACAGCTTGTGTCTCCTACAACTCCATTCCCCTGGGAGATTGATCGTCTTGCAGGAAAAAGGCCCCATCACTTCGCCCTCGGTGCACCCACCCTTCTGGCTCCCGGCAGTCATTATTTGTTGATTGGTTGAGCCCGCTGCAGTGACTGGCCTCTGACGTCTCTTGGCAGCGTTCCTTATCAATGGGCCAAAAGAAGTAACTGAACAGCGGCAGCTGTAGCCCGCGTAGCCGCAGAGTCCTTCAGAGTCCCAGTTGCAGCTGGGAGCCTCTTGGGGCTGTAGTCCAGGCATGGCACCTAGCACTGAATTGTCGTCTCTCTGCCGGGAAACAAGGTGGGGAAAGTGAACTCATGTGAACAGCTGGGGGTCAGGTAGCAGCTGTCCATGACCTCCTCCCGGGAATGAGACTAGCTGCTTGTGAAAGTCAGTGGTCGCCACCATGCAGACCTGCAGCCTGTGGGTGATTCTCTTCTCGTGGGCTATGCTAACCGTGAGTACCTTCAACTCTTTCCTCAGTCAAAGATGAAACCCTCCCTCCCCGCTTCCAGACACACTTTAAGATGGGGTCTGTACAAACTACGTAGTTAATCCATCCAAACTTCTGTTCGGCAGATTTCAGCCCTACAGACTGGACAGGAAGCACCCGGCTGGTAAAGCTGGGAAACTGATTTGGGAAACTTTTAGCATCCAGAGTAGTTTTGAGTGGATGAAACGAGCCGAGTCGTTTGAAACTTGTGCGATTTGACAGAAGGCTACCTGATAAGGGGTCATGCCCCTATTCACTCCCTCCCCCTCCATTTCTCCCTTTGCCCCTCTCCTTTGTCCTTTCTTTCTCTCCACCTCTTTTCTTCTTCCTCTGTTTTACCCCCTCCTTCCTAATTCTCTCCCTTCCCTTGTTATCTCTCCCTTTTTCCTCTTTCTTTATCTCTCTCCTTCTCTTTGATTCTTTCTCCCTGCCCTCATTTTCACTAAATCCTTCTATCAGACTGACACACCCTAATGAAACTTCAGGGTAACTAACATTCAGGCTCTACATAACTGATCCAAGAAGCAACAAGAAAGGATGAGAAAGTCCAGGATAAGGGGGATGGATGCTTGTTTCTTTTTTCAGAGATGAGTTTGCCTGTTTTACGGTGTGGATTTTGTAATTAGTCAGTCAAAGTGATTAATCAATGCCAGTGAAGGCAATAGTTCTCCATTCACTGGCTCCCAGCTTGAACACCTATCCTCCTAACTCTGGATAGCACTAAAATCCAAATCATTTCCAGAGTGAAGATTGTTTTCTATTTAGAAAAATCCATAAAGTAGAAGAATTCATGTCTTAGTAGTTCAGAATCCTGACACCCAGGAAAGTTTTTCTTGATGTTTCACTGATAATCCTCTTGCTGTAAATTATGACCTTGCCTATTCTATGGATGAGTATAATAGAACACCCAGAGGGCCAACGCAATCAATAACTCCAATGTCAAATTTCTATGCCAGGAAAGTTTTTTTTTTTTTTTAAGCTAGCATGTCTGTGACATTCTTGCAGAAGTCAGTCACGCACAGCTGTTCTGGTTAATGTTTTCATCTCACCTGCAGCCTTGATTAAGCTTACTGCCAAATACCCACCACCTCCCATCCCACTCTTCAAAGAAAATGGAAAGAGGTAACCACACTTCTACACACACAAACACACACACACACACACACACGGAAACACAAATAAACAAACAACAACCACCAACAAAATACTACTGTGGATGATTTGGGGTAATTCAAAATGGCAAAACCCAATCGGAAATTGAACAATTATTTGTAAAAATCAGTGTGAGATTTGATAAGGAAGCATCTTTAACCTTGTGCCTCCACATCTCCTTCTTGCCTGTTTGTAGCAGGCTTCCTATCACTGGAGAGTAGTTAGTTATCTCTAAACAATAAGGTTTAGAGATTCAGGATTAGAGGGATCTATGAATATGAAAAATTCCAAGAAATAAAGGAAAACATCCGAAGTGATAACACAGAAGAAAGCTGACCCATATCCAGACACTACTGATGGGTAAATGAAGATCATGTTAAACAGAAACAAAGTTCAGCTAAATTTTAAAAAACAAAACAACACAAAAACTTCAGATGACATTGGTAATAATTTTAAAGGTAGGCACCCTTCCTTTTAACAAACAATAAATTACTAAGGTATAGCGATGTATTGTTCTCTATTATGATTCCTCTTTTAGACTGTTTTGGGCAATTATACATTATGAAAGATGTTATTGAAGAGATTTGGAAGAGAGCTCAAAAAAGCCCCTGCTTTTACTCCACCATCTTGGCCCTGCTGAGAGGTGTTATTGAAAGCACATTGGGGATTGTATTGATAAAAAGGAATAATAATCAGACCTTTTCTTTCAATACAGAGGAAATGAATTAGATATGACACTAAGGCACAATTTTAGTTTTATCCCAGGGTAGAAAAACAAATCTTCTGTATTATGTCAGGAATAACCTCCAGACCAAATTATGAGATGATGCCTTTATCTTCATAGGAAATCAGAGCTGAAAAGGGACATTCAAAATCATCTAAATAACCCCCTACCAACATTTTATATATGAAAAAAAATCCAAGGCCCAGAAAGCTGAAGTGCTCAACCACTAATTGTAATCTTGCACAAGTGCTATTATCTAATGAAATACTATTAAGTAATGAAATACTATTTCATTCCTTTGGGCTCCTATTTTCATGTCTGTAAAATGACAGTGTTTAGGGGCAGAGCCAAGATGGCGGAGTAGAAGCAGGACCTCCCCACTGCTCCTGCTTCCACCTTCCCCAATCCATGTAAAAAGGGAACTCTGAAAAAACTTTGGAGCTGCAGAATCCACAAAATGACACAGAGAAGCTAACCTCCCACTGAGGACAACCTGGCAGGCCAGCAGGAATCAGCCAGCACAGCTCTCTGGTAGCAGAGCCCAGGCCCACGCCAAGGCTTTAGTCCCAGGGTGGGCCTAACCAGCTACCACCAGAGGGACTCCAGATCAGCAGCAGCTGTGGCCATTTCCAGATTTATCAGCACACAGATGCAAAGGACAAAGTGAGAGGTCAGTGCAGACTGGACTTTGGGACCCAGTAAGTGGGAGTGTATGGCTTTTGCCCCCTGGGGCGAGAAGCCACTGAGGCTCCAGCACAGCCAGCCAGCACCATGTGGCAGCTTCAGCTCCTGTCCTGCAGAGTGTAGGGGGACCAAGCACTTGGTAATCGCTCTTGCTTTAACCTGCTTGGATCTGGATTGCAGTCTAGGGTGGAGGTCCTGGGGTGTGCGACCAGCTTGCCAGAGAGTGTGGAGACCTCAGAGAGGGCACCCATCTAATACCTCCGGCAACTGAGAAAACCCCAGCGTTTGGGACGAAAGCTCCCCTGTCTGGTGGCAAAAAGCCCAGGGGTCAAGTGACTAGGGGCGACATGACCGGATAAAGGAAACAAAGCAGACAGAAGATTCCAACATTAGACAAATTTTGGGGACAAAAAGGAGCAAAGCATGGAACAGGAGGAAGACAGTGAAGTCAGAACTCCTGCACCAAAAGCTTCAAAGGAAAATACGAGCTGGTTATAGGCCATAGAGGACCCTAAGAAGCAGATAAGAGAAGTGGAGGAAAAATTGGGAAGAGAAATGAGAACAATGCAAGAAAATTATGAAACGAGAGTCAACACCCTGATTGAGGAAAATAACACTTTAAAAAACAGACTGACTCAAATGGCAAAAGAGGCTCAAAAAGTCAATGAGGAGAAGAATGCCCTAAAAAGTCTAATTTGCCAGATGGAAAAAGAATCTCAAAAGCTCAATGAGGAGAATCAT
>NW_027187336.1:191053-218786 GCF_028583685.1 Petaurus breviceps papuanus
ATGATCAAAGTAAGAACCTAGAAATCATCCTCCAGGAAGTTCTCAAAGAAAACTGCCCTGATGTTTTAGTACCAGAGGGCAAAATAGAGGTTGAAAGAATCCACCGATCACCTCCTGAAAAAGATCCCAAAAAGAAAACTCCTAGGAATATTATAGCCAGGTTCTGAAATTCCCAGATTAAGGAGAGAATATTACAGGCAGCCAGGAAGAAATGATTTGAATACTGTGGAAATACAATCAGGATAACCCAGGATCTGGCAGCTTCTACACTGAGGGATCGAAGGGCTTGGAATATGATATTCCAGAGGTCAAAGGAGCTGGGATTAAAACCAAGAGTCACCTACCCAGCAAAACTGAGTATCATGTTTCAGGGGAAAATTTGATCATTCAGTGGAATAGAGGATGTTCAAGCATTCTTGCTGAAAAAACCGGAGTTGAATAGAAAATTTGACATTCAGATACAAGAAGCAAAAGAAGCATGAGAAGGTAAACAGGGAAAAGAAATCATAAGGGACTTACCAAAGTTGAACTATTAACATTCCTACATGGAAAAACAATAATTGTAACTTATGAAACTTTTCTCAGTAGCTGAAGGGAATATATATATATATATATATATATATATATGTAGTCTTTATCGGAGGGTATATAGGTGTATGATTACATATGTGAATATATGTTTACAGTTATACATAGATAGAGGGCACAGGACCAAGGTAATATGAAGGGATCATACTTACAAGGTGAAATTAAGAGGTGAGAGAGGAATATAATGAGAGGAGATGGAGAGAGACAGAATGGGGTAAACTATCTCATATAGAAGAGGCAAGGGAAAATGGTTACAATGGCGGAGAAGAATAGGAAAGCAAAAGGGAATGGGTCAACCTTATTTTCATTGAATTTGGCTCAGGGAGGGAATGACATACACACTAAATAGGTTATCTCACCCTACAGGAGAATAGGGGAGAAGGGGATAAGAGGGGGGATGATGGAAGGGAGGGAAGCCTGGGGTGGGGGAGGGAAGTTGGAAGCACTCACTTTTGAAAAGGGATGGGATCAAAGTAGAGAATAGAACAAGTGGGAGGTGGGATAGGAGGGAGGGAAATATAGTCAGTCTTTTACAATATATCTCCTATGTTATTGTTTTGCATTAGCTTCACATGTACATTTTATACTGAACTGCTTATCTTCCCAGTAAGGGTGGGTGACAAGGGAGTAAGGGAATGAATCTGAAATTCAAAGTTTTAAAATCAAATATTCAAATATGTGTATGTGTGTGTGTGTGTATACTATTATCAATACTATTTTACATATAATTGGGAAATAAGATATACAGGCACTGGGGCATAGAGATCCATTGGAAAAGTCGAAAGGGGTATGGGAAAAAATATGGGAGAGAGCAGATTGGAGGAGGGGATATCCTGTGGGACTGCTATTTGGGGGGGGGTAGGGGGTAAAAGGGGAGAAAATTTCTAAATCAAAATCTGGCAGAAATGAATGCTGTAAATCAGAAGTTAATAAAGCATTTGAAAAAAAAATGAGAGTGTTTAGATTAAATTATACCCAAGGATCCTTCTAGCCAGGATTAGCACCCAGATTTTCAGTCCAGGGTTTATTCCACAATGCCACATGTTTTATTGTAATAGTTTATCTAACTCTGTGGGGGAAATTTTGCATTGATTCGTATATTGTTTTATTGTTATTTATGCTTTCATGTGCATTAAATCATTTTCCCAACTAGTTTGTGAGCTCCTCCATAGCAGGAACAGTGTTTTATACTTATTTATGTGTCCTACATTGCTTAGCTTAGAAATCATACTTAATTAAGAATGGCTGAATTGAATGGGACATTCCTTTGTTGTTTGTTGTTGAGTTGTTTCAGAGGCTTTGTGAACCCATTTGGCAATTTTCTTAGAAAACATACTGGCAAGGGTTAATAATTTTCTTCTCTAGCTCATTTTACAGATGAGGAAACTGAAGCAAGCAGGGTTGTGACCTGCCTAGGGTCACACAGCTAGTAAGTGTCTGAGGCTAGATTTACACTCAGGGCTTCCTGATTCCAGGGCTGGCTCTCTATTCTATGAACCACCTAGTTGCCCCGGAAAATGGGGGCATTGACATCATACAATGGTTTAGGGAATTCCCCTATCCTGTTTACTTTTTTCTTTTCCCTGTGGTGGGAAATATGGTAGCTAGGTGGCATAGTAGATGGAGCGCTGGGCTTGGAATAGAGAAGACTCATCTTCATGAGTTTAAATTCAGCTTCAGAAATTTACAAACTGACTCTAGGAAAGTCACCTAACTCTGCCTCAGTTTCCTCATCTGTAAGATGAGCTGTAGAAGGATGGCAAACCACTCTAATATCTCTGCCCAAAAAAAACCAAAATGGGGGAATATGGTTCTTTAAAAACCAAAGTAAATTTAAGCAAGTAGAATTTTTAGAATACTTTGAGAATTGGGAATCCATGTGGAGTCATTGCTCACTTCCCTCCACCTCCAACAACAAACCAGGGCTGAGAATCCTTTCCAACAGGGTACCAGAGGCAAAGTTTTCCTTAGTCAAACTAGATAACTTTTTTCTAGAAGGGACAGTTATAGTCATTTACTTCCCAAGAAAGAAGGAAAGGGCAAAGTGAAGTAAGAATGGAATATCTATTCAGGGTGAGAATAGTTTAAAATGTCCTCCATATTTTGTTTGGGTAGGTATTGGACTAGAGGCTGCTAAGGTCCTATCCAGTTCTAAAATTCTATAATTTTGTTATTTCCAAGCTGTTGCTGTTCATAGGGTAAAAAATAATGAGAGTTGCTTTGGGTTTTTTGGGGTAGGGTGGGGTGGGAGTGGGACTAGCCAGTGCTTATCAAGTTATGAAGAAACACATAGAAGTAATTAATACAGGAAAACCACTTATAAACACTGATATAATGACGAACTGCTGCCAATGGGTAGTTAAGTCCAAGAACCTCGGGAACAGAAGCAGCTTCCCTGGCCCCCTCTCCCCTAACATCCCTGGCCTTGCTTCCAGTCTGTTGCCTGCATTCATCAACCAGAGAAAGAACCTTTGTAGTGATTAGATCTAGCTACTTTTACCAGGTGCAACAGCCAGAGACTCCCCAGCTGTCTCAGCTACTGAAGATCTGGAAAAAAGTTCTCACCAATCAAAATTTTTAGTACTATCAAATGGTTCCATGTCAGAAACACAACATGGCTTTATTAATGGAAATGATGCATTTAGAGAAGATGCATTATCAGATGCCTTGCTGCTGCATCCCAAGGACCACAAAGCCTTTCTATATGATTTACATCTGAAACCTTCTATATGTTTTATCTCTCCTATTAGACTGGAGCCCCTAGAGAACAAGGGCTAACTCTGCTTTTCTTTTTGTGTGCCCAGTGTTTTGCACACAATAAGTGTACATCCTTCCTTCTTTCTTTCCTCCCTCTCTTCCTTCTTCCCTTCTTTCCTTCCTCCCTTCTTGCCATGTTTTCTCCCTTCTTCCCTCTTCCTTCTTTCCTTTCTCTTTCCTTCCTCCCTTCCTTTTTTCTTCTTTCTTTCCTCTCATCTTCCTTCTCTCCATACTTTCCTCCTTCCCTCCCTTCCTTCTTTCTTCCTTTCTTCCCTTTTTCTTACATCTCTTCCTCCTTTCCCTTTTTTCCTTCCTTCCTCCTTTTCTTCTTTCCTTTATCTCTTCCTCCCTCTCCTTTCTTTCTTCCCTCGCTCCTTTCTTTCCTTCTCTCCCTCTTTCTCTCATAGGCTTAGCTTTAAATTGGATTTTGGTAGGCTTATCTTGTATGCATTAATTTGATGTGTGACACATCTTTGTAATAAGATCCTGTGTTGATAATGTGATTTTGGGAGAACATAAAGTTATTTAAAGGACTTCAGTGTTTGCTGTTTGGGGAACAAATAACAAAATAATTAATGGTAATTCAATTGATGTAAGCTTTTGAGACCATTTACCTTACAATATCCCTGTGAAGTAGATATTAAAGAAGCCAGCTTAGCTACTTTGATTTTTAAATGGTCTTTTTCCTCCTTCTTGAAGCGAGCATGTATTTCAGTACTCTTGCTCTTTCCCCTCTTTTCCCACAAAGTACATATTTCTGTGCCCTGGAAGATGTTGTCCAGCTGTTAGAGTCTGCCTACTCTAAGTGACACTGATGTAACCTTTAAGTTCATGTCCTAGTACAAGTAACTGCTTGTGTTTTATAACTGGATGTCTAGATACCATGGGAAAATCTGGATCTAGTCACTATCCAAGCTCTCTTCAGCATGATACATTCTCTTCCTGTTTGCAGGTGTATTTAAGATGCTTTGATTCATTAAATTGTTGAAAAATGCCTGGCATGAATGAATGAATGTATAAACAATTGTTTCATTTTTACTACTTACAAAAAAGTGGTGGGAACAAAAAATAGAACATTAAAACAGTCTCAACTCACAAGGAGCTCCCATTCAAATAGGAATGTGATGCTGGAGGGGAATAACATATATGTTTAATTTGCAAATCAAATGGAAAGATCCCATGGTTTTTAGGGCGTGGCAGCAAAGCAGATCGTAATGCATCTTTCCTAATATAATTTACATTGATAAAATATTATCAGGTTCTTTTTCTTTTAATATTGAACCACTTTATAATGCCAAGGCAAAAAACTTTCTTTTCTGGGTCTTGAGTAACTGTGACTGTGGCCACAGAAGCAGTTGCCAGGTTGCATATCCACAGGGGCTGCTTTTTGGGATGATGGGTACAGGGGCTAGTCTGGAAGCAGGACAAGTGTTCTTGGGGGTGTTTTTACTCCTGGAGCTCATGGGCTTTCCTTTAGAGAAAGGCAGAGAGTTAACATGGTGTAAAACATTTAATATTTATATTATCAGCAAGGCACTGCACTTAAATGCTTTACAATTATTATCTCATTTGATCCTTACAACAACCTGATTATCCTTATTTTACAGATAAGGAAAATCAGTCAGGGAGAGGTGCAGTGAGTTGCACCAGGTAACACAGTAAGTGTCTGAGGTCAGATTTGAACTTATACCTTCCTACCTCTAGACATAGCACTCTAACCATTTTACCACCTTGTTGTCTAATAGAGTGGCCTCAAAGCTAGCAAAACCTGGATTCAAATTCTACCTCTGATGTCTCTGTGACCCTGGCTGGGGCTGCTGGGTGGTGCAGTGGAAAGAGCAGTAGGTCTGGAGTCAGAAAGATCTGAGTTCAAATCTAGACTCAGACACTAGCTATGTGACCCTGGGCAAATTACTTAACCCTTATTTGTCTCAGTTCCTCATTTGTAAAATGGGACACACTGAAGAAGGAAATGGCCAACCACTCTAGTATCTTTGCCAAAAAAAAAAATTCCCTGGACAAGTCCATGGGGTCACAAAGAATTGGACATGACTGAATGATTGAGCAACCATAAGTTTGACCCTGGGGAAGCCTCAGTACTCTAAATTAGTGGTGTAAAACTCAAATAGAAATAGGGGCCACCAGACCATACATAAGGATCCCTATGAGCCATATATTGATTTAGAAAAACTATATGATTATGTATATCAAAAATATGTGTGTATATATTTATTAACACATCAATACATTAAATTCAGCTAGGAACCTATGATTTCAAGGCATTCCAGTGAAGGCACCAATGTTCATTGACAGAGAGTTTATTTGGGAGCCCTGTATTAAAACTGTATCTTGTTTTGGTCCCCCTGACCACCACTGCCCTTCTAGCCAGAACAGTAAGTTTATAAGTAGCCAGTATAAAAGGGCTTTTGAAGAAAGATCACAAAGAGCAACCTGGAAGTCACATACAAACTGTCCCAAAGATCAAAGGACAATAATTTACAAATTGTATCACATATTTAGCAAAATTCACATCCTGGTAATAGTGCTGGATCAACAGAAGCCATTGAGGCAGGACCTTCTGGTTCTTTCATATGTAAATCCCAGACAAATTCCAGACCTTCATGGTAAATTCCAGCAGATCACCAAATGATGTGGATAATTTTGAGATGTCATGAGCAGGTTAACTTTAAAGTTTTACTGACAATTTTGAAATGATTTGGATATGAACTAACCTCAAGATAGCACAGATAGGAGTTAGTTTGTTCTCCCAAAAGACCTTGTAAAAATGCTCAGGCTCCTGCCTCTCAACATTCTTCTGTGTCCATTGGGTCCATGCTACACTAGTGTCTCACCTTCAATCCAGGGTTCCATGAGTGAGACTCTCTGCCTCTCCCTCTCCTCCTTTTCCCCATGCCACCTGTGCCATCTTCCTCTGTCCCCCCTTTGTCACTTCTCTCTGTACTCTCTGTGACTTATTAAAGTGTGATTACAGCCCCATTTCCCACTGCCATTGTGGGCTTTCCTGGTAAGTATCCAAAGAACCAGGAATGCCTGGCTCCATTTCATAAATTAATTATCAATTTTAAGCTCCCTGGAATCATCGGTTTGGTCCCTATATATGTGCTTGTCTATCGATCAACATATCAGTTTATCTTTAATTATTCTTGCCTTTGAAAACTCTACTACCTTTGTTTTCTGGATGGGGTTTGTGGATTTTCATTTTATTCCTCTTTTTAAAATTTAACAACAGCGTGCCTTTTCAAATAACCAATTGTCTATGATAATTAATAATCGTAACAGTAATAATAGCTATCATTTACATAACACTTTAAGGTTTTCAAAGCACTATCTCAGTTGGTGTCCACAACAACCCTGAAAGGTAAGAAAACTGAGTCAGAGTGAGGTTACATGACTTGCCCAGGGTCATATAGATTTTGTCCAAGTCAGGAATTGAATACAGGTCTTTCTGACTCTAAGTCCAGCACTCTGTTCACTATGCCCTCAAACTGCCTAAGGGTTTTATTTTAGTCTATGTGAAATCATGGGAAAGCTCTAGTTATTTCATGGGTTATGTAAAAAAAAATTCTCTATATCCCTCCCTGTCCAAATTTTTTTAAAAATATATAATCTTTTTACTTCCACTGAAAATCCACTCTCATACCTAATCATTGGATGGAGGTGACCTTGGCTTCTCACAGATTGTGCCATTAGAATGCAAGCTTTGGCAGGCCCCATCAAGACAGTTTCTAGTATAAGGTTGTTGTATAAGGCAACATATATATATATATATATATATATATATATATATACACACACATATATATATATTATAAGGCAGTTGTATGTTTTTATATTATATTTTATATATAAATATATTATATTTTTATATTATATATATTATATGTAATATATATTATATATATTATAAGGCAGTTTTATGTCTGTCATTATAAGACCAGCAAGGTTGTTTCTAGATGCTCATCAGTAGAAGACTGGCACCAGATGATGCATTGATGAATGCATTTTTTGGGCCACTGAAGTTAATGTGGAACTAATTTAAGTATTGAGGAGAAAGTAAGAGGTGGGATGGAAATTTTCATCCAGAATAGTGTAGAGTGTGCCTAGACCATTTAAATCAAGGTCCTTTGTAGCAAGGAAACACTAAATGACTTAATTAGAAGAAATAAATATGACAAATAATATTATTAGGAAGGAAAGAGGAAAAGAAGGGAAGTTTTTATCAAACCAAACAAAGGTACCCAAATTACCTATATTTAAAACAATCACTGCTCTAGAAAATTCCTAAATTCTGATATTAATTTATTGGAATTTCCACAGGGATAGACCCTTCAAGAATAAAATAATCAAAATTCCATTCTCTGCCCCAGTGAAGGGTTCATCTTCTATTGGCATCAAACAGATGACTCTGCCAAGAAAAAACAAAAACAAATCAAGTATTCTGGACCAGGACCACTTTCTCTTTTTTTTCTTTCTCCCTTTTCCCCTCCCTATCACCTAATTTAAATGCTTGTTGCTATACTTTAACAATTTAAAATTACATTCCACTGACCTTCACTTCAGCTCACCTGGAGAAACACATAACCCAAGGAAAAACCCATAATGAAAAGATCCTATCAGTCTGATGATTACATGACAAACAAAAAGCTAGCTTGTGACCAAAACCATAAGAACATCATCAAATTACTCTTTGAGGTCATATCTACAGCCCTTCGAGTCCAAGTTTCTGTCTCAAAAGGCTTTCTAGGAAATATTTTATTGTCTTCATTCCATCACTAATGGAATATAAAATGGAATATAATGGAAATAAAGCTTACTTAATAATTAAATAGGAGGAGAGGCAGTGATGGAGTGGTGAGGCTGGGGGTGGGAGAAGACCGAAGTCCCAGGCTGGGCGATGGGTTTTGGGCACCTTTGTGCATAGGGGTGCATGGCGGCGGTTGCGGCTGCGCAGGACACACCAGGGCTCCTGCAAGCATCCTGGGCCGGGTGCCATGGGGGATCAGAACGAGGCGCTGAAGAAGATCATCACGACTCTGGCAGTGAAGAATGAAGAGATACACAACTTCATCTATGCCCTGAAACAGATGCTGCTGAATGTGGAGGCCAACTCCAACAAGGTCCAAGAGGACCTGGGGGTAGAGTTCCAGTCACTGTTCATCCTGCTGGATGAACTGAAGGAGGACATGTTGATGAAGATCAAACAGGACCAGACTAGCCGAATCTATGAGCTCCAGAACCAGCTGGCAGCCTGCAGCAAGGCTCTGGAGAGCTCTGAGGAGCTTCTGGAAACGGCCAACCATACTCTGCAGGGAGCAGACAACCAGGATTTCCTGCAGGTTGCCAAATAGATAAAGGACAGTGTTACCATGGCCCCAGCCAAACGTGCCAAGTCTCCCAAGAGAATGCCCTCTGGGAGGGGAGGCCGAGACCAATTTACCGCTGAGTCCTACACTGTGCTGGGAGGCACCCTCATTGATGGTGGGGAGCATTACTGGGAGGTACACTATGACTGAGACAGCAAGGCTTTTGTAGCAGGTGTTGCCTACTGCAGCCTGGGCCGATTTGACCAGCTGGGCAAGACATTGGCCTCCTGGTGCCAGCACCTGAACAACTGGCTGCAGGTCAGCTTCATGGCCAACCATAACAAGGCCCAGACGCTGGATGTGCCTCTGCTGGACTGCATTGGGGTCCACTGCGACTTCCACAAAGGGGTCCTGTCCTTCTGCAATGCCCGAACCAAGCAGCTGCTTCACACTTTCAAGGCCAAATTCAACCAGCCACTGTTGCTGGCCTTCATGGTGTGGTGTGGAAGCTTCCAGGTGTCCTCCGGCCTTCAGGTGCCCAGCTCAGTGCGGTGCCTGCAGAAGCAGAACAGTGCTACCAGCAGCTCCAATGCCAGCCTTACCTAGCCTGTCTTTTCCTGACCCAGACTGCTGCTCCTGCCCATTCGTGACCACCTCCAGCTTAAAAAGGGCCAACTTCTGCCCTGAGCCTCAGGGTGTCCCTAGGATCACGACCTCAGAGAGTGGACTTGCTGGCTACTCTGCTCTCCCTAACCTCCCCTAGACTCAAATCCATATCTGAAGGTGATGGGAAGCCCAGAGCAGCCTCTGAACCCTGAAAGGGGCAGTTCCTGGGGTGGCTCTGGCAGTCCCCTCCCTTCAGTTACCTCTTCTTACAACAAATGCTGCTTTGGGCCTTAACACTAGACCGGGAGTCCAGAACTAGGGCATGGAAGGGTGGGCCAGGGCTGGATTCATTCTCCTCTTGCCTCCCACCCCCATCCCCCAATTAAAATGAAACACACCTAGCAAAAAAAATAATAAATAATAATTAAATAGGAGAAATTAATAAGGACGTACTTCAAACATCTCTACTTTCACTAAATTATTCCAGTGTTTGAGTATTTGGCTAAGTTCTTCCAAAATCTTTTGATCTTTTCAACCACTAAAACTTTATAGAACAAGTTCCACAAATTTATTTTATATTGTACAAATTAGTATCATCTTTTGATTTGTCATAAAAACACCATGTTTTAAGTGTCAAGGGAAGCCCTACCATTTTAGTATCTTAAGATTTGGCAGATCAAATTTGGTTCACTAATTTTCATGGATTTTTTTGGAGGGGGGAAGGCAAGGCAATTGGGGTTAAGTGATTTGCCCAAGGTCACACAGCTAGTAAGTGTGTCAAGTGTCTGAATCCAGATTTGAACTCAGGTTCTCCTGACTCCAAGGCCAGTGCTCAGTTCACTGCACCACCTAGCTGCCCTATGATTTTGCAGACTTCAACCACCTCCTTTCTAATCCTTCAACTTTAAAGAAACTTCCTTTTCCAAGTAACTAAAGAATTTAAGTCTCAATGATAAAGCAAATAAGATCCCTCAAAAAAAAAAAGAAAAAGAAAAACAGCAATAGCATCCTGACCATATCAGTTCACTGAGAATTAAAATGAATTTTTAAAAAATGCTTTGCTTAGAATCACAAGAGATCTGAATGTGAATTCTGCCTGTGATACTTAATAGCTGTGTTATTTTTAGGAAGTAACTCTATTTGAGCCTCATTTCCTCATATGCAGAATGGGAGAACAACTCCAATACTCAGTAGTGAGATTCAGATGAGATCATGTATGTAAACTGCTCTTAAACTGAAAGTACTATATAAAAGTCAGCTGTTATTGGTGTAAATGTAGGAAATCACCCTTGGATAGTGTATGGTAAGGGCAACCTCTCAGGAAAGGCATGTAAAAGTTATCCAGTCATAGATTAAGAACCAGAAGGAATTTATTTTGTTTGTTTGTTTTGGGGCAGGGCAATTGGGGTTAAGTAACTTGCCCAAGGTCACACAGCTTGCAAGTATTAAGTGTTTGAGGTCAAATTTGAACTCAGGTCCTCCTGACTCCAGGGCCAATTCTCTATTCACCGTTGGAATTTAGGTTATCTAATCATCTGGACAAAACTCCCAAAGTATTTTTTAAACATTCATGTTCAGTCATAAGTGAAGAACAACTGTAAGTGAAAACTAATCAATTGTTAAAACATATCAAGCTCTATTTAGGCTGGCACTCAACTGATTTCTCAAATAGGGACCATGATAACATTTTACCTGGAAATAAAGAAGTTCAAGAAGTATTGCCTTTGACTATATTCTGAACATGGTACTAAGTACCATGAAAGCTAAAAAAAAAAATGTAAAGACAAAGTTTCTGCCCAGAAGGAGCATAAATTTTTATTGAGGAGACAAAATTATTATGTGTTACAATGCAAGATGATACAATATAGAGTGCAGAGATGAGGCTGCAGATAGGTACTATGGGGAATACAGAGAAGAAAAAGATCAGTATGGTCTGTGTAGACAAAGAAGGTTTAAGGGAGACAGTGAAGAACAGGTAGGATCAGGATAAGGAGGAGAAGAGGCTCTCAAAGGCAGTAATACTGAGGTCTGTAATGGTCCTTCACCAGTAAGAGCAATGTTGTAACAAAAATTCACTGTGAGACTTAGCCACTTTGATCAATAAAATGATCCAGTGATCCAAGACTCATGATGAGAAAATGCTATACACCTCCAGAGAGAGGACTCTGAGAGCATATTAAGCATATTTTTTACTGTTGCAATTCTAATATTTTTTTGTTTTAATGTATTTTATTTCATTAATATTTTCCAATTAAATATTTAAAAGCTTTAGCATTCTTTTTTAAAATTCTAAATTGCAAATTCTTTCCCTCTTCCCTCCCTCCTTGAGAAAGGCAAGCAATTTGATATCAATTATACATGTAAAGTCGTGCAAAGCATTTCCATATAAGCCATGCTGCAAAAGAAAACCCCCACCCCCACAAAAAAACTCAACAAATTAAAAAGGTATGCTTTAATCTGCATTCAGACTGTATCAGTTCTTTTTTTTTTTAGCCTTTTTTTGGAGGGCAATTGGGGTTAAGTTACTTGCCCAAGGTTACACGGATATATTAGTTCTTTCATCATAAGTCCTTCAGGATGGTCTTGAATGATTATATTACTGACAATAGTGAAGTCATTGACGGTTGATTATCATACAATATTGATTGCTGTTATTGTGTACAATGTTCCCCTGGTTCTGCTCACTTCATTTTGTGTCAGTTCATGTAAATCTTCCTATTTCTAACCATCCTCTTCATCATTTCTTGTAGCACAGTAGTATTCCATTACAATCACATACCAGAATATTGACACTTAAAGGTAATAGACCTCCCATGTATCACATGGCCTACTCCCTTACAACCACTCCCACCGCTACCACTATGCTAACCAAAGTCTGGGCAGAAATTCTTTCCCCTGCAACTACATGTAAAAATGAATCAGGCCTAAATAAGAAATATTAATGTTATGCTAGAGCCTACCCCACTGGAGCATATGAGAAATACACAGATAGAGAAAAAGTCAGTTTGGATGGTCTTGAAAGACGGGGAATGTGAAGAATTAAGACAATAAAAAAAGTCCTAAATTCAAATACCACTTCTAATAATTTATAAGCTGTGTAATAGAAGGCAGACAGGGTAGACTTAATCCAGGCCCTCTCCAATGCAGGAAAACAGTCATAAGAACTGGAGCTGGAAGAGCCGTTGGAGACCATCTAGTTCAACATCCTCCTGTTACAGATGAGAAAAATGAGACCCAGAGATGGGACTTGATTTTCTCAAGATCACATCGCTAGTAAGCATCAGAAACAGAATTTGAGCCCAGACTTTCTGACTTCTAATTTCCATGTTTTTCCCATTAAGCCACACTAACTCTTTTTTGACCCATCTTTCTGGATCGACCTAGTGTTTGAACACAATCTGGATCGTGCCTGATCTTAAACTATCCACTTATAAGGTTATACTCTACTTACACTTGAGTGTGAAGACATGTGGCTTCTAGGGAGAATTAGAAAGCTGTAGCAAAATGATGAAGTCCTCCAGTGAAGCCCTGAGTCAAGAAGAGCCAGAAAGTTGTCCTTTTGTTTCCCCTCCTTTCTCCCCTTTCTCCTCCCCACCCCATTACCAGTCTCTTGCAGAACTCCCTCCTAAAGCTTAACCTATGTAAAGTACATCCAATTTTCTCTCAGATTGTCCTAGAACAAGTGAAGTGGTTAAGTGTTTAGTTCCCCAGAGCTTGTCTGCATACAGAGTAAACAAAGGAAGTTAAGATGTCAACAAAACTGAAATGGAAAACACTAAATGCTAAAAGTTAGTTTGGAGTGCTTAATTGGAGTAGGTGCCACCGACCCACTTAAAAATAAGATTTGCTTTGGACTTCTTACACCTTACTCTCCTCTGGGCACTCTGCCATCCCATGACAATGGACTCCATGCTGTTTATTACACAAGACATTCCATCTTCTAATTCCTGGGCATTTTCACTGACTTTCTTCATGTCCCAGCTAAAATCCCACCTTCTGCAAGTAGCCTTTCCTGATCCCTGTTCATGCTAATGCCTTCCCTCTGCTCATTGTCTTCAGTTTATCCTATATCTAGGATATCTTGTTTGTACATATTTTCATGTTGTTCCTCCCATTAGACTGCAAACTCCTCGAGGGCAGAGATTATTTTTTGTCTTTCTTGGTACCCTCAGCACTTAACACATGTTTATTTTTGTTGTTCAGTAATATCCCAACTCTTTGTAACCCCATTTGGGATTTTCTTGGCAAAGATGCTGGAATGGTTTGCCATTACCTTCTCCAACTTATTTTACAGATGAGGAAACTGAGACAAATAGGCTTAAGTGACTTGCTCAGGGTCACACAACTAGTAAGTGACTGAGGCCAGATTTGAACTCAGGTCTTCCTGACTCCAGGGCTGGTGCTCTATCCACTGCTATCTAGCTGCCTCCATATTGAGGCACATAATAAGCCCTTACTAAATGCCTGTTGATTTGACTTTCAAATACCACTTTAGACAATGGAGTCCTTACCAGGGACACTGACTAGATAATGGGGTATAGTAAACTGGTTGTAATCATAGTAAAGATAGTAATCAGGCTTTGGAAATTACAGGTTGGTGCTACTCCTCCTGTCTGTGATGTACTCCGAGAACTGTGGAGGGCCAAAGACCAGTGCCATGAGGAACTGTCAAAAGAAGGGAGGAACAACTCTGAAAAGGAGCAGCCCATATCAGGTACAGAGAAAACCATTGTCACATTATTCCTTTGCATTTAGCCAGTTCGTGGGCTCCATGTAGATAATTTACCCAAATAAACATCCTTCTGATCAAGTAATCTATGCAGTTGGATAGTCTATGCCAAATACTCTGTTCATATAGCCTGTGTAGGAGCAGCCTCAGTTTTTCTCATAGTATAACTTCTGCAAAAGTATTCCTATTAAGTTGATGATTTCAGAAAATAAAAAAGAGAAAGGTGGTAGATGTTCCATCTACCATACCTACTTTCCTGTCCCAATGCCATTGCCATTACAGTCAAAGTCTGGACAGAGATGCTTTTCTCTGAAGCCACATATAAAAAGAATAAAGTCTAAAAATAAGAGGTCTTAATGCCTTCCCCCACTGAGATGTATGCAAAATATATTAATAGAGCAAGACTCAGTTTGGGTATCATGAGAGACAGAGGTGGTATGGAGAATTGGATAGAGTTCTAGACTTGCAGTCAGGAAGTTCCAGATTCAAATCTCAGTTCTGATACTTTAATATCTCTGATTTCTTCATCTGTAAAGTGGAAAAAATAATTACCCCAGAGTATTGTGGGACTCAAATAGACTCTCAAGCTACCTTATCAACTTGAAACTGCTAGTGTCTCCCACCCCAGTTACTTTGTACTTATTTTCTATTTATTTATATGTGAATAAGTTGTTTCCCTTACAAAGTGCTTTTCTAGGTCAGGTACTTTCTTGTTTGTCTTTGCCTCCCCAGAACCTATCACAGAGCCTAGTATGTAGTGGGTACTTAATAAATAACATAAATGTTGGCTATTGTAAAGTGCTTTAGAAACTTTAATGCATTTAAAAAATGTTGGTTAATATTAATTTCACAAATCTGGCATGTGAGTTTGTAGAGGGGTACATCTATCTTCTCACCAGGCAGGAAGAAGGGGTGCAATGGCTTCTATTCTAGCCCTGTTCTGCTTACTCCCAACCTCAGCTGCCACATCCTCAAGAGATCTCCAAATTCATGAAACCTGAGTCCCAATCCTTCCCAGAAAAAAATGTAACCTAAGGGAGTGATAGAGACAAAGATAAAAATCCAGGTGTTTTTCTTGCTCTCCAGATGTGACATGGCAAGAAACACCATCTGAGCTGAGTGTCCACTCTCACCCAAAGCATTTGGTAGTTTGAGTTTCCTTCTGTAGGCACAGAATAAATAACTAAACTGCTCAAAACTAGGCCATTTGGAGAGGGAAACTGAGGGAAAAGGGGATGTTATTGGGGAGGATTGAGGGTGGCAGGTTAATGTTTGAACTCTAGAAAAGTCACAGGAAGTCCCAATTGTGGAGCTGTCACTGAGCCCAGACACACTTATCACAAATAAAAAATTAACTCTTCTTTCCTAGGCTGTTTAGTTTTGCCCAAGGCCTTTCTCGTTTGTTTGGTTTGTGTGTGTGTGTGTATGTATGTGTGTGTGTGTGAACTTTTCAGGGCCACCCTAATAATTACTTGGCTGGCTGTGCCCCAGAGCATACACAGGAAGCTGTCTCATTTCTTCTACCCACTTCAGTGCAGGGGGTCATAATTCAACCCCCAGGTCAACAGATACCTTTTGTGCATATAGTAACGCACTGTCCTAGGTGCTGGGAACGCAAAAATAGAAGATCACGTAGTCCCTGCCTTTAAGAATCTTCTAGTAGCTAACACTAATATCATAAGAAGCAGCCAGGTGGCCCAGTGGCTACTTGAAGTCAGGCAAACCTGTCTCAGACCTTCACTAGCTGTTCAATGTTGGGTGACTGTCTTAAATTTGCTCAGCCTCAGTTTCCTTATTTGTAAAATGGGAATAATAATAGCATCTACCTCAGAAGGCTGTTGTAAGGATCAAATGAGATAACACCGTAAAATACTTTGCAGATGTTAAAACACTGCATAAACATTAGCTATTTATAATAATATAATTATGGTTGCCACTGTTATTATTATTAGAGGTTGCACACATTAACTCACTTATGCCTCCCAATAGCCTTGTGAAGAAGGTACAATAAAGGGACTATTATCCTCATTTTTACAGATGAGGGAACTAAGGCTGAAGGAAGTTAAGACTTTTGTTCCTGGTCATGTGCTAAGTGTTGGTAAGGGATGAAGAACATTTGAACCCATGTGTCTCCTGATCCCAAGCCTGACACGTTACCCTTGCATCTAACAAAAGAGATGAGAAGTATACAAAAATATTCAAACACAGGTCAGAGTATAATCAGCACACTGTAAGAGGTCCAAACAGAATGGAATATATCATCAGAATTGGGCTTTGAAAGAAGGGAAGAATTTCAACAAGATAAAAGTTAAAGGATTAGTTGTAAAGGCATTAGGGGATTAGCAAGAATAAAGGGATGGAGTCAGGAGGACAGGATGGGAATGGTGAATGGAAAAATAATACTTTTTGACAGGAAAGTAAAGTCTGTAAAGGGTCATAGAATGAGATGAAGGACAAGTAAGTTGGAGTCAGACTATGCAGGGCCTTCAATGTCAGGCTAATATCATGATAGGTAATGGGGAACCATCGAAGGTTTTTGATAACGTGCAATAGAAGATGACTCCAGTATTTGTTTGATGAATGGAATGGGAGAAGGTAGAATGGAATCAGGGAGGCCAAACAGGAAGCCAAGATATTAATCCAAATCAGGTAGTCAACTAACATTTATTAGGCACCTACTATATGCCAGGAATTGTGCTAAGTTCTGAGGATACAAAGAAATGAAAAGAGAGAAAATTTCTGCCCTGAAGGAGCTCATAGTTTAATGGAAGAGATACAGAGTAAATTGGAGGTAATCTCAGAAAGAAAGCATTAGCATTATGGGGGAGCAAGAAAGGTTTCTTGAAGAAGGTGGGGGTTTTAACTAGGATTTTAAGGACAATGAGGAGGGAGAGCTTTCCAGGCATGGAAGACAGCCAATGGAAAAGCCTAGAGTCCTAGGCAATAGAGCGTTTTGTTAGAAGAAAAGCAAGGAGGTCAGTGTCCCTGGATTTAAGAGTGGGTAGAAGTGAGTAAAGTATAAGACTGAAAAGGTAGGGAGGGGCATGGTTATGAAGGTCTTTCGGTGCCAAATAGAAAATTTTATATTTGATTCTGAAGAATAATAGGGAGCCACTGGAGTTTATGTAATGGGGGAGGAAGGGAAGGTATGATATGGTCAGACTTGCATTGTTGGAAGATTAAAATGAGAAATAATGGGTGAGTGATTGAAGAGGGAGTAGAGAGGAGATGATGCAGTGGTAGAAACAGGTAGAAAATAGTAAATTATTGGATATAGGCAGTGAAGGGGGTTTACTGGGAAAATTATAGTATGAATGAAAATATGGAAGTTAGGAGGGAGCAAATTTCTTGGGGGAAAAGTAGTTATTCTAGTTTCATAATCTAGAATTATACATATGCATATATTTCCATAAATTTTTTTAAATTTTATTTTTAATTTATGAAATAAAACAAGCATTCCCATAACATAGTAGAAATAAAGATGATTGTACATGAAATAGTAAATGTAATATGTACAACTTGCTATTCCTTTCAAATATATAATAGTTATTGTGTAAATTTCTTTTTTTCCTTTTTTTCTTCTTTTCCCCCACCATAGAGATACCTATTTAAATTTTTCCATATATATCTATGTATGTATATATGTGTGTGTCTATACATACACATATGTGCATATCTGTGTGTATGTGTATCTAAATATATACCTATACATACATGCATGTACATCTGTGTGTATACCTACATATATACCTATAAGTGCATCCATATGTGTGTGTATATATGTGTATATTGTATATATTTCTATATATATAGAGAGAGAATCCAAGTGAAGATATCTAGCAAGCTGGTGGAAATGCAGGACTGTGCTTCAGTTTGGCTGATGGGACTACAGATGCAGATTTGGGAGTCATTAATATAAAGGCACACAGTAATGGGTAAGATTAATAAGGGATCTAGTACAAAGAACAAAGAGAAAAAAAAGAAGTCAAAGAACAAAGCCTTGGGAGACATCCCCATTTATGTGTGGAAGGAAGAGGAGAGTCAGTAAAGGAGACTGAAACAGGACAGCAAAGTCCAGTGTCACAAGAATGAAAGAGGGGAGCTTTAAGAGGAAAAGACTGGTCAGAAAGGTCAAGGAAGACAAAAACTGAAGAAAGTCTCAGTGAGAGAGTGGTTGCTAATCTAACCCTATAGAGTGTGTGACCTTGACCAAAGGCAGTCTGTAGGAAATGAGGAATGAGTCTATGGTAAGAAAGTTGATGCAGTGACCATAGATTATATTTTTTAAAAGAATTTTGGCAATAGAGGCGGCCAGGTGGCAAAATGAATAGAGCACCAGCCCTGAAGTCAGGAGGACCCGAGTTCAAATCCAGCCTCAGATACTTAACACTTACTAGCCATGTGACCTTGGGCAAGTCACTTAACTCCAATTGCCCTGCCTTCTCCCCTGCAAAAAAAAAAAGGAATTTTGGCAATGAAGGGGAAGAAAAATATTGGATGATACCTTGAGAGGGTAAAAAAGTCAAAGGAAAACTTTTTTTAAAAGTATGGAATACCTCTATAGGTAAAGTGGAAGAAATTAGAAGAGGGAGAAATTGAACAGGCAGGAAGAGAAAGAAATGATGAATGGAAAAAGGAGAAGACAGAAAGGGATAGGATCAAAGGCTTAGATGAATAAGTTAGTTTTGGCAAGAAGGAGGGCCAGCCTTATCCTCTGAGACCTTGAGAAAGAGGAGAGAATGGAAAGAGACAATTAGAGGTCTCAAAGTATGGGGAAATGGAGTTAAGGGAGGTCATATCAAATGGCCTTCATCTTTTTTAGAAAATGGGAGGATGAGAACCTTCTGCACAGGGTAAGATGGTAGAGGTTGCCTAGGCTTGGGGATTCACAGGATAGAAAGCCTAAAGAAGAAAAAGGAAAGAATTCTGGAGATGATAAAGTAACTGCTCTTTGGTTCAAGTTTTGGAAGGGAAGAAAACAAAACCAGGACAGGTGATGGGTGAACTGGGAAAATAGGGAATGATCAAGAGACTTGAGATCATAGTGAAAAGGAAGAGCAGGTTCTAGAGGAAGGAGAGGTAGGACAGGCAAACTACCTGCCTTTGGATTTCTCTTTGGAGGAGAATGTCTTCCCTTCCCTCTAATCTGGAGTTGTTTTTGCTGTGGCAGGGCAGGACTCTCTCAGAGGCACAGCTAGAAACTGGTTAAAAAAAATTGAGAATCTTTTCTTTATTGCACTTTTATTGCAGCTCTTTTGAACTTTTTCATCTCTTCTCAAGCCTTCCCTGGCTCCCCCACCCCTACCTTTCCAGTTGAGATACTTGTCTCATATTTTTGAGGGAAATAAAAACAAACAACCTATTTGCCATGAATTTCCTCTTCTTTCCTCCTCATCTCATATCACTCAGATACCTTCTGCCACTATCCCCTCTTTCATCTTTGGCTCACATGAAGAGGTGACTTTTACTTTTACCTTTACAAGCTATCCCATTCTATCCTGTCTCCTCTAACAGATTGCCTTTCTGTCATCTCTACTCTGTTTCTTCAATTTCTTTCTGTCTACTGGCTCCCTCCCTACTGCCTACAAACATGTCCATATCTCCCCCATCCTCAAAAAAACCAAACCCTTAACTTGATCCTTCCATCCTCCTTCCCTCCCTATCTCTTCCTACTTTTGTGGCTGAACTCCTTGAGAAGGCTGATTACAATAGTTGCCATCATGTCCTCTCCTCTCATTTTCTTAACTCTCTAAAATCCTGCTTCTATCATCATTCCATGGAAATTGCACTCTCCAAAATTACCAATAATATCCTAGTTGCCAAATCCAATGGTCTTTTCTCAGTCCTCATTCTTCTTGACCTGCCTGCAGTCTGATCATGCTCTTCTCCTTGATAATGACTTTAGGCTTTTGGGATGCCACTCTCTTCATGGTTCTCCTCCTACCTACCTGACCACTCCTTAGTCTCTTTCTCTGGACCCTCATCTAGGTCATGTCCACAGGGTTTCCCATTGGGTCGGTCCTGGGTCCTCTTCTCTTCTTCCTTTATACTTCTTCACTTGGTGATCTCATCAGCTCTCATGGACTTAATTACCATCTCCTTGCTGATGATTCTCAGATCTGCTTATTCTGTCCAAACCTCTCTACTGACCTCCAATCTTGCATCTCCAACTGCCTTGTAGATATCCTTACCTGGATGTCTAACAGACATCTTAAACTCAGCAAATTTAAAACAGAACTTCCCCAAACACTCCCCTGCCTCCAACTTCCCTATTACTCTTGAGGGGAGGAAACTGAAGCTCAGTGAGATTAAGTGACTTGACCTTGGTTGGGTTATTGATATGTAGCTAAGCCTTTGTCTTCAGCATCTTATCAGCCTTTATATATAAGGCTGATGGACCTTGCTGGGCAGGACCTACCGTAGATTGTCTTTTCCCAGGAGACAGGGGATGGGCCAAAGTAGCCCCATCCAGAGAATATACCTCTTGTGGCCAGGGTGGTTCCTGGGGATAAGACCTGGCAGGTCAGCTTAGGGTGTTTGACTGATTTGTGGCAAAGGAGGCAAGTAAACAGGTTGCCATGAACCAAAGGGAGGACCATGAGGTCATAGACTTGGAGCTTTCGGGGACCTCAAAGACCATATAATACAATCCCTTTTATAGATAAGAAAATTGAGGTCCAATAGGTTGAGGTTTGTTCAAGGACTCACAAGTTCTAAGTAAGAGAACCAGGATTGAACTCTGAACCCTTTAACTCTAGATCCAGAACCCTGAGTCTCTCTGTGAGTTGTGGGAGAGTCTTGCTAGCTGCAGCAATACCCTTGAGGTTGGGGTGGGGAGCAGCAATCCTTCCTCAAGACTGTTAATGTAGAGCTTTTGTTTGTTTTGTTTTTGGTGGCTAGCAGGAAGCTCACTATGCTCCCAAGCAGTGGAGGAAAGAGTTAATGCTTACAAAGAGCATGATGGCTGATAACAAGGTGGGAGTGTTGGGGGCAGGGAGAGGGGAACCAAGGCAAACTGGAACCTTTCCCTGTAGGTCTCCATGGGAAGATAAGGCAGGCACTGGGCAACCTAGTAGAGACTGGGGGCAGGGAGAGATTTTATCATGTTGGCATAACCTCCCAGGACTGCTCCAGATGTCATTTAGACTTGATATATTTCTCTACAAATATTCTAGGTCCAGCACCCAGTGATCCTTGATTTCATTTTATAAATAACAAGGATGGTGGAAGCTGAATTTGGGGCAAAATCGGATAATAGAAGAGTCTATGACCCTTCTTCTTTTCATCACTCCTCAAATTCAACAAGTTTGTTTCAATTCAATCTAATTAGCGGTTATTAAGCACCTAGTACAGCTAGTGCTTGGGATGGAGACTAATAATAAATGGCATTTATATGGAGTTTTAAAGTTTGCCAAGTGATTTTCTTATGTTTTTTTCATTTGATCCTCACAACAAAAACTGAAATGTTCTCTGCCGTCAAGAAGCTGGTATTCTATTGGAGGTGGGAGAATAGAATGTGGTATAAAATGTGCATAGATGAATAAATACAAAGCATATACGAATTGTTGTTCTGCAAGAGGACCAATGACCTCAGGAGGGTAGGAGCCTTTGAAGTGGATTTAAGTGAGGCAGAGCTTCAAAAAGTTATCAGCCTCACTCTCTCCTCCAGAGTCATGGAAGGCCAGTGGCAGGATGTAGATTGGTCAAGATACAGTGGATGACCTTTCTAAATTGAGATATTTCTCAGGCCTCAGTTTGTCTGAGACAATGTCCATTAATCTCAAGAAAGAATCATAGGCTCATAGATTTAAAAGTGGAAAGAATCTTGGAGGTCAACTACACCATTCTTTTTATTGAGAGATCAGTGAGGCCCAAAGAGGTTGACTAAAGTCACACAGGCAGGAAGTTTAGGAATCAGGATGTGAATTCAGGGCTTTGACCCCAAAACTGGAACTCAACTGAGGGGATCAGGAAAGGTTTCATGAAGGATGGGGTATCTGAACTAAACCTCTAAGAAAACTAGGGATTCTAAGGAACAGAGGGGAGGAGGGAATGCATTCCAGGCATGGAGGACACGTATGCAAAAGCATGGAGATGGGAGATGAGATGTCTTATAGAGGAATCAATGAGTAGGATGGAGTACTAGACTCAGAATCATCAGGAAGACTTGAATTCAAATTCAGCTTCAGACCCTTGCTAGCTGTGTGACCCTGGGCAAGTCTGTCTGCCTCAGGTTCCTCAACTGTAAAATGGAGATAACAGCTCCTATCTCCCAGAGTTGTTATGTTGATCAAATAAGATAATATCCATAAAATGCCTAGCACAAAGCAGGCACTTAATGAATGCTTATTTCCTTCCTTCCTGGGTCATTTTGACTAGACCATAGACTATGTGAAAGAGAATAAAGTGAATGAAGTTTGAGAAGGGAGATAGGTGCTAGACTGTAAAGAGTTTTAAATGCCAAGCAGGAATTTATATTTTATCCTGAAAGCAAAATCAAACTGCTGGACTTTCTTGAGCAGGGGAATGGTATTATCAGACCTTAGATTTAGGAACATTGTTTTAGTAGCTGAGTGGACTATGGACTACAAATAGGAGAGAATGGAGAGAAAAAGAAACAGAGACAGAGACATAGAGACAGGACAGAAAGGGAGACCAACAAAGAAGCTGCTTCATTAGTTCAGGCAAGAAATGATGAGGGCAAGGGCGGCTAGGTGGTGCAGTGAATAGAGCACCAGCCCTGGAGTCAGGAGGACCTGGGTTCGGATCCGGCCTCATACACTTAGCACAAAATATAACCGTGTGACCATGGGCAAGTCACTTAATCCCAATTGCCCTCCAAAAAGCAAAAAGAGAGAGAGAGAGAGAGAGAGAGAGAAAGGATGAGGGCCTGAACTAGAGTGGTACCTGATAGAGAAGGAACAGATTTGAGAGAAGTTCTGGATGTAAAAATCAAAAGACTTGGCAAATGATTGTTTGGGAGGTGTGTGTGTGTGTGTGTGTGTGTGTGTGTGTGTGTGTGTGTGTGTATAGGAGAACTGTGAATCTAAATCATGGGAAGATGGTGGAACCACTAACAGAATTAGGAAAGGTAAGAGGTAAGAAGGGCTAAGGGGGAAATAATGGTTCTGTTTTAGACATTGTGACATATGAAGTTTGAGACACATAAGTTTCTGAGTATTTTATAATCAAGTTTATTAACTGTGGCTAGCAGATAATAAAATAATGGTCATTTGGCTTTCTCTCTTAAACCAAAGACTCTACCCCACCAATCCAGAATATCAAATGTTTAAATAGATTTGAAAAAAGGGGTGTTCCTGAGAATGGAAATAAAGTCTGATTGGTTAACAATCAATGAAGGCATGTACATATTAATGAGGAGGTAATCAAAAAGTCTTCAGCTCCTCCTGATGAAAAGTGACCCAATCATGAGACTCAGCCATATCCAGCAATCTGGACAAAAGAATCCATCTTTACCCAGACCACACTGGCTGGTTTTTCCCTTCATAAATTGGGTCATCCTAAATTCTAATGGAAGGCTGTAAGGACAAAGGCTTATTTTCTAAGGGTAAGATTGCACTTAGACTAGATTCTGTTTGTAAAGTTTTCCAGTTAGGTGGGGGTCCCCCCCCCCCCAGATCAAAAAGCATGTAGCTCAAGGATTTGGGCAGTCTCATCTATCAGTAATGTCCTTCAGAGACTGACTGAACAGGAACTTATTTCTGAATGAGGAAAGAGAAAGGGAAAACCTTAATCTCAGTTAATAACTGGCTATTAATATAAGAGAAAAATAATCATTTCTCTCAACATGTTGAGTTTGAGATAGCAATGGGACATCCAAGTGGATATGTCTTATAGGACTAGAGTTTAGCAAAGAAATAGGGGCTGGATATATAAAGTTGGGAATCATTTGATTAGGGAATTTAGGAATCATGTGACAGTTGAACTCATGGGAGCTGATCATCTGGTATGTATAGAAAGAGAAGATGGTCCATAACAGAGCCCGTTATTGGGGGGAGGGACATGGATGATGATCTGTCATGAATACTGAGAAGGATTTATCAGAGAGGTAGGAGGATAGTCAGGAGAGAGCAGAATTACCAAAACCAAGGAAAGAGAGTATCCAGAGGGAGGTTGAGTCTCAGAAGCAACCAGGAGGTCAAGAAGAATGATGGCTAAGAAGAGCCCATCCATCTCAAGTTTGCTCCCACATCACCTCATACAATGCTTGCTCCATACTCTCATTGCTCTAGGCTTGGCCACAAAAGCCTGGCAGGATGTAAGTGGGAGTACTGCTACCAGGAAGCTCTCTCAGTCCCCCTACTTCCTGGAAAATTCCTTGTCTGGTATCTTGTCTTCTCATGGCCAAGTTTTCTGTGCCTTCTAAGAGATCAACTGTGCTGCTGAGATAAAAAGAGAAATGTCACCCAAACTCAGCCTTTTCCCTTATAAGTAAACTTTGTTAACACTTTTGTGTGTACTTCTGGAAACAATACTCCTGCCTTTGTTGTTTTACCCCTATCTGACAAGGAGCTCTCTCTGGGGCAGTGATTATGGCTTCCCCATTAAATTAGGAGATCCATGAGGGTAAGAACTGTGTTTTCTTTATCCAGTTGAAGATGGTACAGTGGATAGAATGATGGGCCTGGAGTCAAGAAGACCTGAGTTCAAACCCAGCTGTAGACACTTACGAGCTGTGTGATCCTGGGCAATTTACTTAACCCTGTTTGCCTCAGTTTCCTCATCTGTAAAATGAGCTAGACAGGGAAATGGCAAACCACTTCAATATCTTTGCCAAGAAAACCCCACATGGGGTCATAAAGAGTCAGACTTTATTGAAACCTTTCAACAACAACAACAACAAAGTTCTTTCTTATCCCCAAACATACCTGTGTCTGGCAAAACTCTGCTACAAGGTATGCTTTTGCCTGCTTAACTAAATTCCTTTTCTCCTCCCTCCCTCCTCAATCAGAGGCAGGTCAAGATTTCACTGTCACCAGGGCAGGGGCTTCTACCTGTAGTCTGTGAAGTTAAAAAAAATAATATATACATATAAATATATTATAATATAATTATTAATATAATATATTTGCTGCCTCTTGTTATTGTTCAGTTGTTTTTTAGTTGTGTCTGACTCTTTGTGTTTTCCTGGCAAAGATACTAGAGTAGTTTGCCATTTCCTTCTCCAGCTCATTTTACAGATGACGAGACTAAGGCAAACAGTGACTTGCTCAGGGTCACACAGCTAGTGTGTCTGAGGCCAGATTTGAACTCAGGAAGATGAGTCTTTCTGACTCCAGGTCTGGCACTCTCCCCATGACCACCTAGCTGCCAAATGGGGATTTGCTGCCTATATGTCAACATAATTGATTTTCTTTGTCTTCCTGTATATTTAATTTTGTGCACTTAAAAATAATATTCTCAGAAGAGGTTTATTGCTTCAGCAAACTAACAAAGAGGTTCATGAAATAAAGAAGGTAAAGAACCCCTAGTATAGGAAGAGGAAGTAATTATAGGAAGGAGAGTCTGATTGGAAATCTCTCTAGTGTAGTTACAGATTTGCTAGTGGGATGGCCGAGAGGGAGAAGGTAAGGGGGTGAATGCTGATCTGATCTCAGTTTGCATGTTTGTGGCATATCCAATGCCATCCTGAGAAGTATAGACACATTCTCTCTGACCAATCAAGTCATTGGGCTGACCTGGGGGTGAAGTTCTGCCAAGTGTCTATGAGTATATCTTCTGAGGGTTGACCTATGGGGCTGTGTTCCCTGAGAGGGGGGCCACAGTTATGTCTTTCCCAATTGAAAAAAGACTCATAGTGAAGTCCCTTCCTCTTTTCCAGCCCCCAGGCCCTGGGCTAGTCTCACCATCTGAATTAGGTGACCAGTTCTGTGATGTATCTTAAGAAACACAGGGTAGGGCACTGGAAAGAAAGAGGGATTTAGTCAAAGATCCTGAATTTGAATTCTAATTCTGTCATTACTACTTGTGTGATCTTCAGCAATCACTTCATCTCTCTGGGCCTCTGTTTCCTGACCTGTAAAAATACAGAAGGGCTAAAGATAGAGATGACAAAAAAAAAATAGCAGAAAAGAGCATCATTGAAGCATTTAAACATGCACTGGAGAGAATAAGGCTCAAAGGAGACAAACAGGACAGCTTTAAAAAGAATGCATTGAATTTATTATGTACTTTAAAATAATGTATGTAATAGAAACATGCAATTATATATACAACATATGGTGTGTTCATGTTTGTCGAGGTCAAAATAACAATTTTTTTAATCACATGAAGGAGTTGGATTAGATTCCTATGAGGTCTAAATCTATGACCCCAAGGCCCATCTTTCCCTATCCCCAACAAAAAGCAAAACATCATTCCTTTGACCTGTCATTAGTACTTGGAATTCCACCAGTAAATAGTCATTTCTTTGAGTCTTAAAAGTTTTTTTTTTTTTATTTTCCAGAATAACCTATTAAAGTGAAAATGCCCAGAAGAGATATTTGGGCTCTCAAAGATGCTTCAGCACTTAAAAAGGTGTGCAGCGTGGCCACCATGAGGACCAGCTTAGTATCTAAATTTGAAGAGATTTTTTGACAGCAGGTTGCATCTTTTTATGCAGCAACTAAGTAAAATGGGGAGAGGCTGCCACCTGCAGGCAGAATGAGAACCCGCACAGAAGGATCCCAGATAGAAATAATGGAGGAAAACGGGGAGAGTGGGGAAAGTGTCTTTTATTAGCTAAGACCTATAGAATTAGTTTAGGCACCTCAGAATCAGAGAGTAGCAAAAGGAGGAAGAAGGGTCTAAGGGGAGGGTGGGATGTAGGAGGATATTAAAGAAAACTTTCCCTGGAAATTTATTTGTTGTTATTCAGTTATATCTAACTCTTCATGACTCCATTTGGGATTTTCTTTTCTTTTTTTTTTTTTAAGCAATTGGGGTTAAGTAACTTGCTCAAGGTTACACGGCCAGGTGTTTCTGGGTGGGTGCTAAGTGTCTGAGCCCGGGATTCGATCTCCAGGTGTTCTCAACACTGGAGCCGGTGCTCTTACTCGCTGTGCTACCTGGCCGCCCCTCATTTGGGATTTTCTTTGCAAAGATACTGAAGTGTTTCGAGATTTCCTTGTCCAGCTTAGGAAACAGGCAAACAGGGTTAAGTGTCTGTCCCAGGGTAGCACAGCTGTTAAGTGACTGAGACCAGATTTGAACTCAGTAAGATGCATCTTCCTGACTCCAGTCCTGACACTCTGTACCACCTAGCTGCCTAAAGAAACCTATTAGATTCAGGGAATGTCAGAGCTGGAAGGAAGAAGAAGTCATAAGTCCACTCTCCTCTTTTTCTTTTGTTATCAAATTGGTAATTTCATTGGAATAAGGAATTTCTCATGAAACCACCAAAGAAGATGGGTATTTCCTGTGCAACTCACTCTATCAGAGACTTACCTAGAGCACTGAGAGGTTAGTAACTTGCTCAGAATCATGGAGGAAGAAGAAAGAAAAGAAAGAAGGGAATGAAGAAAGCTAAGAAAAAAAGAAAAGAAAGGGAAAGAAAAAAAGTTTTTGTTAAGCACTTACTATGTGCCAATCCCTGTGCTAAGCTCTGAGGATACAAATAGAAAAGCAAAAATAGTCCTTCCCTTCAAGGAGCTTACATTCTAATAGATGGAAACACACGGGGGCACTCTATCAGAGACTTACCTAGAGCACTGAGAGGTTAGTAACTTGC
>NW_027187336.1:218886-245536 GCF_028583685.1 Petaurus breviceps papuanus
GAACTTTTATCCAAAGCATAACGGGGTAGTGACTGGTGCTATATTTGATTGTGGTTCCAGAACTGGTCCCATGAAACTATAGAGGAGACACTGGTGGCAATATTGCTGGCAAGTAGAGGTCTGAAATAAGGAAATTGAGTCTATCCAACACAGGGTCTTCTCATTTTCTCACGAGCAGGAGTATTTGTTTCTTAGTTTTGTTTCAAGGTCCAGAAATGTCTGAGTAACCCAACCCAGGATCTATTCTAGGCTGAAATGTAAGCTGCATTATAAATAAAGCTTCCTACTGACACACAAAGCCCTATGTTTAGGGGAAGAGGAAATAGAAGTTGGTATTACCATACAGTGATCTCAGACATTCCATCTCTGTACAACTGTCTCCCTAAAAATGGGGATATCTCAGAGCAAAGAGCTACTATTGCAAGCAGTCTCTGCATAGGCCCCTGAGCCAGCTGAGGAAACTGGCTCACACCTTGGTCATCTTGCCAGGGAGAAAATAGCTTTAAGAGAGAATAAGTCAGGGGCAGCTAGGGGGCACAGTGAATAGAGCACCAGCCCTGTAGTCAGGAGGTCTTGAGTTCAAAATAGGCCTTAGATACTTGACACACTTACTAGCTGTGTGACCTTGGGCAAGTCACTTAACCTCAATTGCCCTGCCTTTCCCCTCCAAAAAAAATAGAGAGAATAAGTCAGACCAACAAGAGAACTTTCATCTTCTGTATGGGTATAAATAATGGTGTGTGTGTGTGTGTGTGTGTGTGTGTGTGTGTGTGTGTGTGTGTAGGGGAATTGGAGGAGGTGGGGGGGAGTATGCAAAAGAAATAGAGAATAGTATCGCTGGCTTTAAGGAATTCATAGGAAAGGAGCATCAGTATAGTGAAAGAAGAAGAATGATAGGCTAGTAATGAAGAGACATTGGTTTTCATGCTACCTCTGCTACTAACTCACCATGTCACCTTGGGCAAGTCATGGAATCTTAAGATTTAGTTAGCAGCTCGTCTGGTGGCCCAGTGGGTAGCATTAGTGAGGAGTACTAATGTTTCCTTGATGTGGACACTCTATTTCTGTCTCTGCAGTCTCTGGTCACATTTGCCTTTTCTTTTCCTCTTGCAATCACATCACTCTGTTATCTTCCACTGGGCTTGTGCTTCAACTCCTAAAGTTGTTTTCACGTGAAGTTCCATCTTGTGGCATCCTTCCCATTCTGTAGGTTAGCAAGTCATTAATGAAGTGTCTACTGTTTAATAAGGAACAGCACTATGCTAGACATTGGGGATATAAAAATGGAAAAACAACACAGGATATGCTGTCAAGGAGCCATCAACCTAGTTGATAACGTCAACCCTCTCCTGGACTGTTGCAATAGCTTCCTAATTGGTTTCCTTACTTCCGTCTCTTCCGTCTCCAATCTACCTTCCATATAACTTTGTTGTTCAGTCATTTTTTAGTCAAGTCTAACTCTTTGTGACTGCATGGGGCTTTCTTGGCAAAGACACTGGAGTAGTTTGCCATTTTTTCTCCAGTTCATTTTACTGATGAGGAAATTGAGGCAAACAGGGTTAAGTGACTCCATATAACTGCCAGATGGATATTCTAAAGCACAGACTGTCTTCACTGCTCAAGAAGGTTCAGTGTGTCTCTCTTACCTATAGAATAAAATATAGATTCCTTTGTTTGACATTTAAAGTTAAAGCCCTTCACAATCTGGATCCAGCCTCTCATTTCAATCTTAATTCACATTACTTTCCTTTCTCTTCTTGCCCCAACACGCTTGACATTCCAGTTAAACTGGCTACTTGTGATTCCCTTTACATGAAATCCCATCTCCTGTTGTTGTTTTATGGCTGTGGTTTTCTTTTCTTTTCTTTCTTTCTTTCTTTCTTTCTTTCTTTCTTCCTTTCTTTCTCTCTCTCTCTTTCTTTCTTTCCTTCTTTCTTTCTCTCTTTCTTTCTTTCATCTTTTTGGAGGGGGGAAGGCAGAACAATTAGGGTTAAGTGACTTGCCCAAGGCCACACAGCTAGTAAGTGTCAAGTGTCTGAGACCAGATTTGAACTCAGGTCCTCCTGACTCTGGGACCAGTACTCTATTCACTGCCATACCTGTGATTTTGTTAAAAAAAATTTTTTTTATTGATATCTTTTTTTTATATCACTCCTCCAATCAATAAACTATAGTGGCTTTCTATTAACTTCAGGATGAAATACAAAACCCTCTGTTTGACATTTATAATCCATTCCCCACTTCTGGCCTTCCAGTCTTCTGACACTTTATACCCCCTTACATACTCTTCCTTCCAACAACAGTAACCTCCTCGCTGTTCCCCAGACAAGACACTCCATCTCTTAGCTCCAGGCATTATCACTGGCTTCCCCCTCATGCCTAGAATGCTGCCCCTCTTCACCCCACCTCCTGGCATCCCTGGCTTCCATCAAGTCCCAGTTAAAATCCTGCTTTCTACAGGAATTCTTTCCTCAATCCCTCTTCTAGTGCCTTCCTTCTATTAAGTATTTCTTATTGATCCTGTATATAACTCATTTGTCTGTAGTTATTTACATCTTGTCTTGCCCATTAGATTATGAATTTCTTGAGGGCAGGAACTATCTTATACCTTTCTTTATATTCTCAGAGTTTAGCACAGTGACTGACCGACCAACCAACTGACCTTTATTTCCCTTATAAGGAAGAATTAAAGAGGGGGAAAAAATCAGTTCAGCAAAACCAACAAACATATGGGAAAAAGTATAGTATTCCATCACAATAGTCCCCCACCTTTGCAAAGAAGCAGGGGAAAATGCCTTCTTATGTTTCCTCTTTGGGATCAAGCTTGATCATTATGATTTCATATCCATAGCCTTGTCTTTTAACAGGCTGTTCCACATGCCTAGAATGCTCACCCTGCTCACATCTCCCTCTTAGAATCCCCAGCTCCCTTCAAAGCTCAACTCCCATGCCATCTCCCTACATGGGGCCTTTCCTGACTGCCCCAGTTGTTGCTTTTCTTCCACCATGAAAATTTACACATATTTATTTATGTACTTCCCAGTGGGATGTAAGGGACTATGTCGTTTTTGCATTCCTAGTATCTATTACAATGGCTTGCATGGAGTAGGCAAGGCAATAAATGCTTTTTTAATTGAATTACAATATAATAAGGGATATGCACTTTGCACACAAATAATAATAGAGTAAATGTTTAAATTTGAGCTATTCTCAGCAATACAATGATCCAAGACAATTCTGTAGGACATATGATGAAAGATGCCATCCATTTCCAAAGAAAGAATTAGTAGAGCCTGAATGCAGATAAAAGATACTTATTCTTTACTTTCTTTATTTTTCTTGGTTTTTTTTTTTTGGTCTGTGTTTTCTTTCATAGAATGACTTACACAGAAATGGGTTTTGCATGACTACACTTGTGTAACCTATGTCAAATGGCTTGCCTTCTCAATGCAGGGGGAGGGAGGGAGGGAGAGAATTTGGAACTCAAAATTTAAAAAAAAGGAATGTTAAAATTGTTTTTACATGTAATTGGGGAAAATAAAATATTAGATGAGATTTTATAAAATAAAATATTAAAAGCATCTTTAAATGATTAATTTTGTAGGAGAGGATAAACACATAATAGACCCTTAGAGGTTTGTAAAGGTGGAGTAGGATGGAAGGGGAGAATCAAGGGAGATTTTGAGAAGTTGCATCTTGAAGAAGCAGAAGAACTTCTAGGTAATTGTGATAATCCAGGTGAGAGGCAACCAACTGGACTAGGGGCAGTACAAATAGAAAAGAAGGGAGAGATGTTATAGAAGCATCAGTATTTGGCATCAAATTGAATGCAGAGGGTTAGGGTTGGGGAAGAATTGAGGATTTTATCAGAGATTTTGCAGAGAGGAAGCTTGCTCCACTATGGGTTGGACTAGATGGCCTTTGAGGTCCCTTCCAGCTTTGACATTCTGTAATTCCATGATTTCAAAGCCTACATGACTGATGAATGTTTGTACAAGCAACAAAAATCAGGAAGCAGAGAAGAGAAGCAGGTTTTGGAAGGAAGATGGATGCAGTTTTGGAAATGTGGAGATGGCAGTGTCATTGAACTATCCAGGTTGAACTGTTCAGCAGGCAGTTGGAGCTAAAAGGACTGGATCTCTATTTTTTAAATCAAAATGCATTGCATTACATTACATTATGTGACATCACATCTTCAGTTTTGTCTTTGTGTTTGAATCCTGGCTCTGTTGCTCTCTTGCTGTACTTTGGAAAAGAAAGTAATTTTATTTATTTGGTCCTGCAGAATAAAGCAGCTAGACTCCATGATATCTTGAGGTCTCATCCTCCTCTAACATTGGGTAATTCTGAATCACAGATATCTACCTTGCACAGACTAAATTGCTAATATGTGACCGTTAGCAATTTACTTAACCACTCAGAGCCTCAATGATGTCATTAGGAAATAGGTATAACAATAGTTGTGCTATGTATTTCAGTGGATTGTAAGGAAAGCACTCACTAACTTATTTAAGGTTATTCTATATTCTATTCTGTATTCTAATTCTATAACATTTCGTTAGAGAAATGTGAGCTTCTTGCATGTAAATCTGAAGATGCCTAACAACGTTTTTGTTGTTGCTGCTTTGTTTTTGTTTTTTAAAGGGAGAATCACAAAGCAGAGCAAATTAGTGGAATAAACTCTCTGGTCCTTTTATGAGGCTAAGACTGCTCTCTCTAGCCTACCCTACAACCACAGAAGGGGAGCTCAGAGATTTCCCAGGACAATCACTTGGCCACTCACAATCTCTTGCATCACTATGCTTGAGACAGATAATGCACGCTTTTGAGATGAATAGTTAAGGTCTCAAGGGACAGTTTATGATTGCAGATCAGAGTTTTTTCTGTGTGGTACTAACTGGCATGTACAAGAATAGAAACCATCTCCTTGGCCTTCCTGGCACCAAGTTCTGTTCAAAGAGATAAGTGGCACAGAAACAAATGACCAGGGCAAACAGAGTATCAGGACTGAAAGGGGAAAGAATAGAGGATTAAATAGACTTGGGAGGGAGAAGGAGAAACCCCCACATCCTTTCCCTTTCTCACTCACACTAAATCTATTCTTTGCCCTTATCAAAAAGTGACCTTCCGGGACCTTGCTCCTATACTTACCCACTTTTTCTTTTTTTAAAGTAAATTTGTAGTTCTCGGTTTTTTTTTTATGTCACCTCCATTTGCCAGTATGGACCTCCCCACCTGTACTCAGAATGACTATAAACCCCACTGGCTTCCTTTAGGTCCCATCTAAAAAGCCTACCTCTCACAGAAAGCCTTCCCTCAAACCCTCTTACTTCTAGTATCTTCCCTCTGCTAATTATTTCCTATTTGTCACATATATATACATATATATATATATATATATATATATATATATATATATATATAACTTGCTTTGTATATATTTATTTGAATGTTGTTTTCCCCATTAGATTGTAAACTCCTTGAAGGCAGGGACTGTCTTTCTCTCTTTTTGAATCACTAGCTCTTAGTCTAATACCTGGCACATAGCAGGCAAATTTAATAAATGTTTATTGAATTGAATCAAATGACATCCCTTATAATGAAGAATAAAAAGGGAGGTAAAAAAGTTAAGTTAAACCAGGCCTGCACAACCTTTCACCCACCAAATGATTCTGGGCAACGTGCAAAAAAATGTAGAGGAAAGCATCCTCTACATTTTTAGTGGGTCACCCAAAATTCTTTGGTGTGCCAAAAGGTTGTAAGTGGTCAATGGGCCACAGGTTGTGCAGTCCTGAGTTAAACTAAGCAATACATTAAAATCATCTAATATTATATACACTGTTCCACATTCATAGTCACTCACCTTGGCAAAGAAAGAAGAGAGAGAAGAGTTTTCTTATATCTCTTTTTTTTCTTTTTATCAGTGGTTTTCCCAGTGAGATATTTCACATTGCCTTCTACTTTTTCATTTGTTCGGATATGTTTAATAGTATCTTGATTTCTCATAAAGTCATTAGCTTCCATTTGCTCCAATCTAATTCTGAAGGAATGATTCTCTTCAGTGAGCTTTTGAGATTCTTTTTCCATCTGGCAAATTCGGCTTTTTAAGGCATTCTTCTCCTCATTGGCTTTTTGAGCCTCTTTTGCCATTTGAGTTGGTCTATTTTTTAAGGTATTATTTTCTTCAGTCAGGTTGTTGACTCTCATTTCATAATTTTCTTGCATGTTCTCATTTCTCTTCCCAACTTTTCCTCCACTTCTCTTATTTGGTTTTCAAAATCCTTCTTGAGGTCCTCTATGGCCTGTAAGTAGCTCATATTTTTCTTGGAAGCTTTTAGTGCAGAAGTTCTGACTTTACTGTCTTCCTCCTGTTCCATGCTTTGATCCTTTTTGTCCCCAAAATAGTAGTGTAAAGTTGTGTTGTTCTGTTTGCTTTTCATCCTTTTTTTGCTCATGTTGCCACTAAATTACTTGACTTTGGGGCTTTTTGCCACATCAGGATTCTGCCACCAGACAGGGGAGCTTCATCCCAAATGCTGGGATTTTCTTAGCTGCCGAAGGTATTAGATGGGTGCTCTCTCTGAAGACTCCACACACTCTGGCAAGCTGGTCGCACACCCCAGGACCTCTAACCTACACTGCAATCCAGATCCAAGCAGGTTAAAGCAAGAGCGATTACCCCTCAGACTGGTTGCTTGGTCCCCCTACAGTCTGCAGGCCAGGAGCTGAAGCTGCCACCTGGAGGCAGCTGCACAGCCACAGTGCCTCAGAGGCTTCTCACCCTGGGGGCAAAGGCCGACCGCACTCTCAAACTACTGTATCCCAAAGTCTGCACTGACCTCTCACTTTGTCTTTAGCATCTATGGGTTGATAAATCTGGAAATTGCCATAGCCACTGGTGATCTAAAGTCCCTCCAGCCAATGGCTGATCAGGCCTGCCCTGAGGTTAAAACCTCAGGCTCATGGATGCTGGGGTCGGCTCCCAGAGCACTGTGCTGGCTGCTCCCTGTCGGCCTGCTGGACGGTCCTCAGCAAGAGGTTAGCTTCTCTGTGTCATTTTGTGGGTTCTGTAGCTCCAAAATTTGTTTAGAGTCACCTTTTACATGAATTGGAGGATGTCGGAGCCAGAGCCCCATGGAGGTCCTGTTTCTACTCTGCAATCTTGACTCCCAGACCTCTATTTTTCCTTTAATTTTTTTTTTTAGTTTATAACATTCACTTCCACAAGATTTTGAGGTACAAATTTTCTCCCTGTCTTGCCCCTACCCACCACCCCAGAACAGCAATCCCACTGAATACTCCCTACCCCAATCTGCTCTCTCCTATATCCTCTCCCATCCTCCTTCTGACTTTTCAGTAGGGCAAGATGGGTCTCCATACCCCCAGTGCCTGTATATCTCATTTCCCAGTTACATGTAAAATACTAATACTAATAATTTTAAAACTTTGAATTCCAGATTCTTTCCCTTCTTCCCTTGTCACTCACCCTTACTGGGAAGATAAGCAATTCAATACAGGTTGCACATGTGTAGTTATGCAAAATATTTCCATAGTGGATATATTGTGAAAGATTGGCTATATTTCCTTCCATCCTATTCCGCGCCCCCCCAACTTGTCCTATTTTCTACTTTGACCCTGTCCCTTTTCAAAAGTGTGTGCTTCTAACTACCCTCCCCTACAACCTGCCCTCCCATCTAACATCCCCACTCTTATCCCCTTCCCCTACTTCCTGTAGAGTAAGATACCCAATTTAGTGTGTTCCTTAAGCCAAATTCAATGAGAGTGAGGTTGACCCATTCCCTTTTGCCTTCCTGTTCTTCCCCTCCATTGTAACAGTTCTCCCTTGACTCTTTTATATGAGAAAATTTACCCATTGTCTCTCCCTATCTCCTCTCATTATATTCCCCTCTCACCTATTAATTTTATTTTTTAGATATCATCCCTTCCTATTCAATTGATCCTGTGCCCTCTGTCTATGTATACATGTACACATATATACACACACATGTATTCATATACACATATACCCTCCTATATAGACATATATATGTATGTTTACATTTATATACATATATTCCCTTCAACTATCCTCATACTGAGAAAAGTTTCATAAGTTACAATTATTGTTTTTCCATGTAAATAGTTCAACTTTGATAAGTTCCTTATGATTTCTTTTTCCTTTTTACCTTCTTATGCTTTTCTTGCTTCTTGTATTTGAATGTCATATTTTCTATTCAGATTTGGTTTTTTCATCAAGAATACATCAAAGTCCTCTCTTTCATTGAATAACCATATTTTCCCCTGAAACATGATACTCAGTTTTGCTGGGTAGGTGATTCTTAGTTTTAATCCTAGCTCCTTTGAAATCCAGAATATCATATTCTAAGCC
Organism: Petaurus breviceps papuanus; assembly: GCF_028583685.1. Taxonomy (NCBI): domain Eukaryota; kingdom Metazoa; phylum Chordata; class Mammalia; order Diprotodontia; family Petauridae; genus Petaurus; species Petaurus breviceps. The sequence continues at coordinate 227,276 of NW_027187336.1, forward strand.
CTTCTATCCCTTAATGTAGAAGCTACTAGATCTTGTGTTATCTGATTGTGTTTCTACAATATTCAAATTGTTTCTTCCTGGCTGCTTATTTTTCTCCTTGACCTGGGAACTCTGGAACCTGGCTACAATATTCCTAGGAGTTTTCTTTTGGGGATCTTTTTCAAAAGATGATTGGTGAATTCCTTCAATTTCTATTTTGCCCTCTGGTTTTAAAACATCAGGGTAATTTTTCTTTGGAATTTCTTGAAGGATGATTTCTAGCTTCTTTTTTTGATCATGGCTTTCAGGTAATCGAATAATTTTTAAATTATCTCTCCTAGATCTATTTTCCAGGTCAGTGGTTTTCCCAATGAGATATTTCACATTGCCTTCTATTTTTTCATTTGTTTGGATCTATTTAATAGTATCTTGATTTTTCATAAAGTCATTAGCTTCCATTTGATCCAATCTAATTCTGAAGGAATTATTCTCTTCAGTGAGCTTTTGAAATTCCTTTACAATCTGGCAAATTCGGCTTTTTAAGGCATTTTTCTCCCCATTGGCTTTTTGGACTTCTTTTGCCATTTGAGTTAGTTTATTTTTTAAGGTGTTATTTTTTTCAGTCAGGTTGTTGACTCGCTTTTCATGATTTTTTTGCTTCATTCTCATTTCTCTTCCCAATTTTTCCTCCACTTCTCTTATTTGATTTTCAAAATCCTTCTTGAGCTCCTCCATGGCCTGTAAGAAGTACATATTTTTCTTGGAAGCTTTTGGTGCAGAAGTTCTCACTTCATTGTCTTCCTCCCATTCCATGCTTTGATCCTTTTTGTCCCCAAAATAGGAATCTAAGATTTGATTGCTGTTTCCTCTGCTTGCTCATGTTACCAGTCAATTATTTGACTTCTGAGCTCCTTGCCACAGTAGAACTCTGCTTTAGGAGAGGAGAGCTTTGTCCCAAATTGCTGGGGTTTAGACAGCTGCCAGAGCTATTAGTTGGGTGCCCTCTCTACAGCCCCCACAAGCACTGGCCCACTGGCCACACACCCCAGGACCTCCACCCAAGACAGCAATCCAGATCCAAGCAGGTTAAAGCAAGAGTAATTACCCTCCAAATGGTTGCTTGGTCTCCCTGCAATGCCCCCTGTAGGAACTCTGAAGCAACCACACGTTTGCTGTGCCTCTGCCACTTCTTGCCCTGAGGGCAGGGTCTGGACTGCATTCTTCAGTTCTTCCTCCCCTCCATGGTTCCAACAGTGTTCTATACTGACCTTTTATTTGATCTTTGGCATTTATGGGTTAATAAGTCTGGAAACCACCACAGCTGCTCGTGATTCACTCTCCTAAAGTCTGCTCCAACCACTGCTGGTCAGGGCCGCCCTGGGGCTAAAACTGCAGGCTCACACGAGGCTGTGCTGAGCGTGTGTGTGATGTGATGGACCCCACATGCTGTGATGGACCCTTCCTGTAGGCCTGCCAGGCTGCCTTCAGCAGGAGATTTTTCTCTCTGTCACATTGTGGGTTCTGTAGCTCTAAAATTTGTTTAGAGTCATATTTTATAGGTATTTGGGGGGGGGAGCTCAGAGTTTTCCTGCTTCTATGCCGCCATCTTGGCTCTGCCCCCCATGGCCCTCATATTTCTTGAGGTCAAGCTTGCATCTGTGGTTTTGTGTCTCTTCTTTCCATTTAAATAGTTGGAGTCATTGTACATGTAATTTTTGTGAGCCCACTTACTTCACTTTGCATTAGTTCATATGCCTTTCCATCTTTTTCTTTTTTCATTGTATTTATAATTTCTTATAGCACAGTAATGTTCTATTACATTAATATGCCACAATTTTTTTCATTCCCCAATGATGGGCATCTAGTTTATTTCCAGTTCTTTGCTACTAGAAAAGTGCTGCTGTAAGAAGCAAATAAGAAAAGCTATCATTTCCTTAGTGTTTTAAGGTTTGCATTATTTGTTTGCATATTAATTCATTAACTCATCTAATCCTCACATGTCTGAGAGGTAGGTGCTACTATTATCCACTTTTGCAGGAGAGAAAGTTGAGAGAAAGGACATTAAATGACTTGTCCAGATCACAGAGCTAGTAAGTGTCTGAAGGCAATGTTTGAACGCAGATTGTTCTCAATCCAAGTCTCTGCTCTATCTACCCTGCCACTCTAGTTGCCTACTTTTGCTCATATGCAGCCTTTCCTTTCATTATTGACCTTCTTAGGGGCTATGCTTAATACATGGAATGTCTGGGTCAAGAGGTGTAGAGATTTTATTCACTTTCTTTGCATAATTCCAAGTTGCTTCCCAGAATGATTGGACCAATCCATAGTCACACTAACATTGCATTAGTATACCCATCTTTCCACAACCAACATGGAGTGTTCCCATCCTTTGTCACTTTTTCCAACTTGTTGGGAGTAGGGTGGCAACTCAGAGTTGTTTTGATTTGCATATTTTTATTTTTAGTTATTTGGAGTATTCTGTGTCGTTAATAGTTTGCAATTCTTTTTTTGACAATTGTTCATTAATAGTTGACCTTTGTAGGCATCTCTTTCCATCATGAGTCTTTTGGAGTTGTCTTATAACCTTGCTTTGCTGAGAGGAGCCCAGTCTATCAAAGCTGGTCATCACACATACATTGTGTCTAATTGTGTACAAATTTCTCCTGGTTCTGCTCTTCTCACTCAACATCAGTTTATATAAGTCTCTCCATGTTTTTCTGAAGTCTCCCTGCTCCTTATTTCTTACAGCACAATGGTATTCCATTAAATTCATATACCACAGCTTGTTTAGCCATTCCCCAATTGATGGGCACCCCCTTAATTTCCAATTCTTTGCCACCACAAACAGAGCTGCTATAAATGTTTGTACATACAGGTCTTCCTCCCACTTCCATCATCTCTTTGGGATACAATCCTACAAATGGTATTGCTGGGTCAAATGGTATGCACTTATTTGTAGCCCTTTGGGCATAGTTCCTGATTGCTCTCCAGAATGGTTGAATCAGTTCACAACTCCACCAACAATGCATTAGTGTTCTAGTTTTTCTACATCATCTCCATCATTTATCATTTTCCTTTTTTGTCATCTTAGCCAATCTGACTGGTGAGATGTGCTACCTCAGAGTTGTTTTGATTTGCATTTCTCTAATCAATAGTGATTTAGAGATTTTTTCATATACTTACAGATATTTTTACTTTCTTCCTCTGAAAACTGCCTGTTCATATCCTTTGATCATTTATCAGTTGGGGAATTACTTGTATTCTTATAGATTTGACTCAATTCTCTGTATATTTTAGAAATGAGGCCTTTATCAGAGACATTGGTTGTAAAAATTCTTTCCCAATTTTCCACTTCCCTCTTAATCTTGGTTACATTAACTTTATACAGAAACTTTTAATTTAATGTAATCAAAATTATCCATTTTGCATTTTATAATGCTCTCTAACTCTTGTTTGGTCATAAAATCTTTCCTTCTCCATAAATCTGAGAGGTAAACTATTCCTTGCTTTCCTAGATTGTTTACAGTATCAGCCTTTATTATACCTAAATCATGCACCCATTTAGACTTGATTTTGGTATATGGTGTTACATATTGGTCTATGCCCCATTTTCCAGTTTTCCCAGCAGTTTTTGTCAAATAGTGAGTTCTTATTCCAAAAACTGGAGTTTTTCAAACAGTAGATTACTATAATCATTGACTGCTGAGTCTCGTGTACCCAATCTATTCCATTGATCTATTCCTCAGCCAGTACCAAGTAGTTTTGATGACTGCTGCTTTATAATACAGATTAAAATCTAGTATGGTTAGCCCACCTTCCCTAGCATTTCTTTTCATCAATTCCCTTAATATTCTGGACCTTTTGTTCTTCCAAATGAATTTTATTATTATTTTTTTTCTAGCTCTATAAAGTAATTTTTTGGTAGATTGATTGGTATGGCACTAAATATATAATTTAATTTAGGTAAAATTGTCATTTTTCATGTATTCTTTAAACATTTTATTTATATTATTTTTATATCCTCGATTTCTGATTCCCACTTCTCCTACCTATTGAGCCACTACTTGTAAGAATGAATAAAAAAAAGAAAGAGAAACATTTAATCAAAATTATATGTAATATTCTACCATTATTTCCCATGTTTGCAAAGAAAGGAGGCAGGTGCATTTTCCTAACAATTCTCCAGGGTGATGCTTGGTCATTCCAATTTAACATTATTGTAGTAATTTTATAAATCATTTTCATGCTTTTTCTCAATTCATTTTGCATCAGTTCATGTTTAGTCTTCCCATCTTTTTAAATCTCTCCCTCAACACTGGCTCCATCTTACTTGCCTATTAGCAGGCTTTGTTGTTCAGTTGTTTTCAGTCGTCTGACATTTTGTGACCCCATTTGGGTTTGTTTTTTTTTTAGCAAAAATACTAGAGTGGTTTGCCATTTCCTTCTCCAGATCATTTAGCAGATGAAGAAACTGAGGCCAACAGGGTTCAGTGACTTGCCCAGGGTCACACAGCTGGTAAGTGTCTGAGGCCAGATTTGAACTCAGAAAGATGAGTTTTCCTGACTTTAGGTCCAGTTCTCTACCCATTGCTCCACCTAGCTGCATACTTAGATCTCTCCAATTCTAAAATGTCAAAGAATTGAGTTTATGTGTGTGTGTGTGTATGACATTCTCATTAACTTCAAGCACTTATATATATGGTATATAATATATGTGGTATAAAATATATACTACTATTTTGCTGCAGATGACTCCCAAATTTATATATTAAGTTTTGACCTTTTTTCTGAGCTCCTAATCTGTGTCTTCAATGACCACAGAACATCCACAGGTGAATTTTCCAGTTGAAATTCAACATGTTCAAAACCCAGCTGGTTGTCTTTCTCCCTCAATCCATTCTTCTACTTCTGACTTTAATATTTCTCTCTGTGGTGCCACTGGACTCTCATACCTAATATTCTTGAGACTTCAAAAAATTCTTCCCCCTCACCTTGCATATATAGTCAGTTACCATAGGATTATGGGACTAAATCTGAAGGGGAGTTCAGAGGCTGTCTAGTCCAGCCCCTTAATTTTACAGATGAGGAAATTGAGACCCAGTGAGGCTAAGTGAATTGCCTAAGGTAACATAGCTAGTAAGTGTCAGAAGTGGGATTTGAACTTGGGTCTTCAGACTCCAAAGCTAAGTCTTTTTCCACTATACCAAGCTATTAATTTCTCTTCTGTATACCTCTTACATGTATCTCCTTTCCTATATTTTCATTGCCACCATTCCAGTAGAGGCCACTTAGAAGAATCCTAGCAATAGTCTTTGTGTAGATCTTCACAACTCTTCTCTCTCCTTTTCCTATTCTGCTCTTCCTTCACACCCCTCTTATGCAAAGAACTGGTTATATTATTTCTCCATGCAAAAAATCTGTATGGGTTCCTTATTACTTCCCAAGTAAAGGTCTTATATAAAACTAAAAGTCATCAAAGGATATTTATCTTAAAATATTCCATAATTCATGCTTATCAATAGCTGACTGGTTATGAATGAATAAATGAAAAAGTATTTGTAAAGTGTTTACTATGTACAAATACATAAACAAAAATAAGACAGACCCTGCTCTCAGGGCACTCACTTTCTAGTGGGGGACACAACACATAGAGAAGAGTTTAGGGTGTAGTGAAGTGGCAAAACAGGTGGTCATACATCTTTTTAAATGTCATCTTTGCTAATAAAATCATATCAGTTTCTGATATCTAATCATTTAACAGTGCCAAGGACTTTGGAAGTAAAGCTTTTTTTTTAGTAGTTGTGGAATAAGTTGCAAGACTGCATCTTCCTAAGGGTCACTTCTGAGGATAATAACTGAAGGGAGCGAGGAGGGTGGACTGGTAGTAGGACCAAGTGGTTTGAGGTAGAGACAGGGATTGGGGGAAGTGGTGTTGCCATTTCTAGGACTATTGTCCATATCTGCCAGTTGGTGGTATTGGTGGGGAGGCAGGTAGACAACATATCTATAATGATTGTTCACTTAAGTGATAGTTGGAGGTGCTGGGTTGGAAGCAGAACCAGAGGTTTTGGGTGCACTGTTATTCCCAAGGCTCCTGGATTCAGGGTCCAGAGTTAGTTCTACTGGGGTCTGAGGGGAGGTAGCAGTTTGACTCGCCTGGTACCCATTGCCTCAGTCTCTTCCTCAGAGCTCCTTACTGTTTCAGGTAGGTTTATTTGCCTTACCTGTAGTTGGCAATTGGGTAGGAATGACTGGCCCCTTTCAACAAGAATTACTTCCCCAGATGCTGACTTCTGGGGCAATATCAGCTATTTCCATTTCCTTCTCAGTTTACAAGGATGCGTTTTTTTTTTCCCCTTTGTGTTCTAATGGTCATTTCTGGGATTAAGAATAGTCAAAAATACAATGTGAACATGTACAGACATGTTTACTCAATGTCTTTTTGAGCACCTATAGTGTGATCAGCCCTAAATTTGTCAGATTACAAGAGAAGGTAAATGGGTATTGTACTTGGTGCTGAGTAGAATGCCTAACACTGATTCCAGGCCTGATATTCTATTCACTTTGCCACCTAGTATAACCATGGACAAATTACTAAAATTCTCATGTTACCTACTTCATAGGATTGATGGAAGGAAAGTGGTTTATAAACCTCAATGTACTATATAAAGAAGAGCTGACTCCTCTCAACTAACTCTCAGCTGTTTTGTGGAGTTTTTTGATAGAGTGTTGGGCCTAGACTCAGAAAACATCTGAGTTCAGAAATAACCTCAGACACTGACTAGCTGTGTAACCCTGGGCAAATCACTTAACCTCTATCTGCCTCAGTTTCCCTAACTGTAAAATAGGATAGTAATAGCACCTACCTCTCAGGGTTGTTGTGAGAATTATATAATATTTGTAAAGCACTTAGCACAAAGTAGGTGCTTAGGACAGAAGAGAAGTCATTGTGGGTGGAGGGTCACCTCAGAAGCCTTTGTCTCAGCTGCCACCATTACCTCCCCTGTCTCTGCTGCCCAAGTTCCCACCACCCCCAGCCCATCAAACAGCTCCCACCTTCAAACAAAGAGTAGAAGATGGGAGAGATATTCAAGAATAGTATCCTACCAAGATATCTGTGATAATAGAAATTTACAAGAATGAGAAGCAACTTACTGTACTGGATAAAACAAATTCCTTGTATCAGATCATGTCAACATGAGTGAACTAATCAAAAATAATTAGAAGATGCCTACAGCTGAATGCTAATTAAGCTCTCTTCCTTATTGGTGAATGGATACAACATGGTGAGCATTTAAATACCTATTTCTGAAGTGTATGAAAGTGAGAAGAATAGCAGGTGAGTAGGGGCTGCAGTGAATAGAGCAGCACCAGCCCTGGAGTCAGGAGGACATGAGTTGAAATCCGGCCTCAGACACTTGACACAAAAGCTAGCCATGTGACCTTGGGCAAGTCACTTAATCCCAAATGCCTTCCAAAAAGCCAAAAAAAAAAAAAGGTGAGAAGAATGGATTTTTGAATATGGTATATGCCTCTCAAGAGACATTTGAAAAGAAGAAATTTACAGTATAAGACTTAGTACAAAGCTTCTATACTAGAATTTTTTTTAAACACTCACTCAGGAAAAAAAAGGGATGTTACCAACTAAGATTGATCAGGTCATCTAATCACAGTTCATCAAAATAGTAAGTAGTATCCTTTGAGATTTTTAGTAAGTTGTCTCTTGTATAATATGCAAATAAGTTCAGTTCCAAAAGCATTTACAATATAGCTTTGGAAAACTCCTGTTTCAGGATATCTTGATTTTTAAAGTTTTTGGTTTAGAAACATACTTTGTAGTCTAAGTTGCCAATAAATGGATATTTGAATGACTCTAGTGACTTTTTTTTAACAGGAATTTCAATTCCAGTTGTAACCTTTAAGCATTTAGTGAAATGACAAAGTCTTTGTCTGTGGTAACTGCTAAATTTTATAGAAAGGTTTCTGGTTACCTGTGTAAGGATCTTTAATTAGACTTGTCAAATGTCCTATCTATTTTTGTAAAGTCCTTTTATCATCAGTGGTTGTAGCAGAACAGGGTAAACAGGGAACAAAAAAGTCTAGCTTATTCTGGAATTGATGCATAGGGTCCAACTTTCTTGCTGTCACTTATTTAGTTTGCTTTTTTCTTTTTCATGGAAGTTTGTTTTCTATATAGTTATACAGAGAAACACCATGGATTTTATAGATAATTCAAACACTTTCTTTTAAATGTTTGGCTTCCAAAAAGTTCCTGAGGACAGAAGAATGGCATTTCTTAAATTGTGGATTGGCTCTGATTTAGCAACTTTCAAACCAGGAACTATTTCATTACATGATGGCCCTAGAATAAGTCTCTTCTGATGCAATATTAGAAACTACCTCATCCTAGAACCTTGGAGCTTTAAAATTCATTTTGCTCTGCCTTGCAACTTTTAGATTAAATCTGCAGTCTGTTTGTTATGTTTAATGGGAAAGTAAGTGCTTCATTAAAATATTTTATTAAAATTTTAACTGTAAGCATACTTCAGCTATCATTGTTAATCATAAAAATGCCTCCAACCAATTTGAGAGTGCCATTTTGTAGAGGAGAATACAGCAAAGGGGTAAGGCTGCTTTCAACAATGTTTGTCAGTTTATTTAAAATCTTGAACAAAGGACTATAAATGCTTCTTGCTATTTGCATGGGGTTGACAACTTATTTTCATGGAGTGTCACAGAAAGCTCATTGTCATACCACTTGGACTGAAATATATATATTACAGATCCCCTAAAATCACCCTTGTATATTTTGATGTGTGTGAAATAAATACAACTGTTAGTGCAAGTTATTTACTAAAATGGAAAAAAGTAATATTACTGCAGCATGGTATTATAGTTAATATATATATTGCAACTTGTTTGCCTATGTTCACCTTCTAAATGTATCTGTCCATAAAGCTAAATTTTCTCTTTTTTCTTTTCTAAGCTTTTATTTAGCACTCTATTTTTCCCCAGTTACATCTAAAAACAATTTTTAAGGGTGGCTAGGTGGTACAGTGAAGAGAGCACCGGCCCTGGAGTCAGGAGGACCTGAGTTTAAATCCTACTTCAGGCACTTCACACACACACACACACACACACACACACACACAAACTAGCCATGTGACCTTGGGCAAGTCACTTAACCCCAATTGCCCTACCTTCCCCGCTCCAAAAAATAAAAATAAAGACAATTTTTAACATTTGTTTTTAAAACTTTGAATTCCAAATTCTCTCCCTTCCTCCCTCCCCACTTCCCCTGCCCCTTTGAGAAGGCAAGCAATTCCATATAGGTTATACATGTGTAGTCATGCAAAACATTCATAATAGTCATGTTGTAAAAGAAAACAGAGACAAGAAAAAGAAAGAAAGTAAAAATAAAGTATGTTTCAATCTATATTCAGTCACCATCAGTTCTTTCTAGGGGGAGGGATAGCAGTTTTCATCAAAAGTCCTTCAGAAGGGGCAGCCAGGTGGCTCAGCGAGTAAGAGCACTGGTTCCAGTGTTGGGACGACCTGGAGATCGAATCCCGGGCTCAGACACTCAGCACCACACCCAGAAATAACTGGCCTTGTAACCTTGAGCAAGTTACTTAACCCCAATTGCTTAAAAAAAAAAAAGTCCTTCAGAGTTGTCTTGGATCATTGTATTGCTGAGAATAGCTAATTCAATCATCTTACAATATTGCTCTTACATTGTACACAGTACATTTTACTTTGCATCAGCCCATACAAGCATCCTGTTCATCATTTCTTATATTACAATAGTACTCCATCATAATCACATACCATAACTTGTTCAGCCATACCTTCAAAGGATATCTCCTCAATTTCTAATTTTCCCCCCTTTTTTGGAGGAGGGAGGGCAGGGCAATTGGCTTAAGTGACTTGCCCAAGGTCACATGGCTAGTAAGTGTTAAGTGTCTGGGGATGATTTTGAACTTAGGTCCCCCTGACTCCAGCGCTCTATTCACTATGCTCAATTTCTAATTCTTTACCCCTAGAAAAGAGCTACTAGAAATATTTTTGTACATACAGGTCCCTTTTCTTCTTTCTTTTTTTTAATCTCTTTTAGGAAACAGACCTAGTAGTGGTATTGCTAGGTCAAAGAGTATGCATGATTTTATACCCTTTTAGGCATAGTTCCAAAGTGCTCTACTGAATGGTTAAATCAGTTCACAACTCTGCCAACAGTACAATAATGTCTCATTTTTTCCCATTTGGCCAGAGCAACCAATGCCTGCTGGGAAGAGAAGAAGAGAAAATTGTGTGTTTCTCCCTGTTTATTTTAATGATGCCCTTTGAGGGAAAGAATTTTGTTTTGTGAGTCAGGAGATCTGGGTTCTGGGGCCAGCTCTGTTAATGTACAGTATGACTTGATTAAGTCACTTATTTCTGATCTTCAGTTTTCTTATATGGAAAATATAATATGGAAAAATTAAAGCTAAATTATCATGTGTGTATTTTTATTGCATTGTAAATTCTTAATCAACCTGTCTTGTTGGGTTGTATAAGAGTTTCACTTTTAACTCAATACCTGACATCAATCTTGCAATTGCTATGTGATCAAAAGGGTTCCTGTAAGATATGCTGCTTTTTAAATTTAATACCATGAGCATAGAGGTGAAACATATCCCAAGTTAAAACAACAAAGTTGGCATGTGAGCGCTAGGTGGCGCTGTGTATAGAGTGCCATACCTGGAGTCAGGAAGATTCATCTTCATGAGTCCAAATCTGGTCTCAGATGCTTACTAGCTGTGTGACCGTGGGCAAGTCACTTAACCCTGTTCACCTAAGTTTCCTCATCTGTCACATGAGCTGGAGAAGGATACGGCAAACCACTCCAGTAGGTTTGCCAAGAAAATTCCAAATGGGGTCACAAAGAGTCAGACAGGACTGAAACAACTCAAAAACAACAGGTGCTTAATAAATGCATTTTTCTTTCCTTCCTTCAGCTCTCTACCAAGCCTATCCTTTAATGACTTGTTATATGTACCAATCCTAGAAGCCCTGAATCTAGAAATTCTCCTAATCTCCCAACATCCTGAGAATTCACAAAAATGATTCCAACTTTAGATATTCTAATTAGCTCCCTTTGTTCAAGTATGGATGGACAAAAAAAATAAAGTTCACTCTTAACTTTTGTTACAATAATTCTCTTATCTCTTAAATCCCTTCACAAAAGCCAGGGAGTGGATATTTTCCCTTCTATAGAATCTATGACTGAAGAGCTGACCAGAGCAACCAATGCCTGCTGGGAAGAGAAGAAAAGAAAATTGTGTGTTTCTCCTTGTTTATTTTAATGATGCCCTTTGAGGGAAAGAATTTTGTTTTGTGAGTCAGGAGATCTGGGTTCTGGGGCCAGCTCTGTTAATGTACAGTATGACCTTGATCAAGTCACTTATTTCTGATCTTCAGTTTCCTTATATGGAAAATACAATGGTTGGACTAATCATGGGCCAGCAAATTCCCCCAAACTGGCCTGCTCACCAAATCTACCATCACTGTTTTTTTGTACTGTCTCTGAGATAAGAATGATTTTTACATTTTAAAATGAAATTGTATTGTCATTTAAAATGCAAAAACTGTTCTTAGCTTACAAGCCAGTACCAAATCAAGTGACAGGCGGGGCCCTCAGTCCTTAGTTTGTTAACCCCCAGGACTAGAAATTTTTCTAAAGCCCTTTTGTGGTTGTTGTTTAATCTTTCAGTTGTGTCTGATTCTTATTGACCCCTTTCAGGCTTTCAGGCAAAGATACAGGAGTGGTTTGCCATTGCCTTCTCCAGCTCATTTTACAGATGAGGAAACTCAGATAAACAGGGTTAAGTGACTTACCCAGGGTCACACAACTAGTAAGTTTCTGAGGCTGAATTTGAACTCAGGTCTTCCTGACTCTAGGCCCAGTGCTCTATAAACTGTGCCACCTAGCTGTCCCTCTAAAGCCTTTTCTAGCTCCTAAGTGAATGATTTCAAGTTCACAACAGATGTTTTCTATTGTTATTACTGTTCTCTTCCAGGCTGCCCAGGACTATGGGACAACATGATTTGCTGGCCCTCCTCTTCCATTGGACAGACAGTGAAGGCTGAATGCCCAAAATTCCTCCAAATGGTCACTGGAAAAAATGGTAACTACAGAACTCATTCCTAACTAGGTGACTTCTCTGGTGAAGTATCAGGGATGTCAGGAAGGAAGCAGACTTTCTTCAAAACTCTCCTCCCTAACAGGTGAACTTCCCCAACCTGGATCCCAGGCCCTGATTTGGTATACTGATTCCAGCCAAGGAGCTCTATTGGCTTCTCACCCCCTTCCTCCCCAGCATATTTACATTGAACCTGGGGCCTTCTCAGTTCCCTGGTGAAGAGAAGGGAAAAGGTGAGGAGGATCTCTAAAGGCAGATAGATACAACTTAAACTCTGTTAAAGGCCTAGACCATAGTAAAGAGAGGTATTTATATTTGGTCTCTGCAAACTGCCTTCTCCACCCAAGGCCTCCTCTTTCTGGTATCCCATCTCCTCCCTTCCCCCTCCTCAGATACACTTGACATCAATGGAGTACCAAATGCTAATAATATAACTTATCAGCCTGATGCCTAAAGGTACTTCTTTGTTGTTCAGTTGTGGCCCACTCTTTGAGACCCTGTGGACCTCTGAACATAAAGCTTTCTTGGCAAAGGTACTAGAGTGGTTTGCTATTTCCTTCTCTAATGGCAAACAGAGGTTAAGTGACCTGTCCAAAGTCACACAGCTAGAAAGTTTCTGATGCTGGATTTGAACGTAGGTCTTTTTGACTCAAAGCCCAGCTCCCTATCCACTGTGTCATCTAGCCACCTGAGCTCACTTCTACATCCAATATTTTATGGTTCTATTTGAATAGACAGTGTGTTGTAATGGAAGGAATACTGGATTTGGAGTCAGAGGACCTGGGTTCAAATCCCACCCCTTCTGCTTGCACATCACTTCATCTCTCTGGGCCTCAGTACCTCATTTTTTTTCATCTGTAAAACGGGGGGAAAGGAAAATTGACTAGATAATCTGCCCTTTCCAGATCTAAATCCTGATTCTCAAAACATAGGTAAGAACAATCTCAACAGGAAGCTTTTTTTTTAGGAATTCTTAGGCAGGTAGCTGGCACAGTGCACAGAGCACTGGGCTTGGAGTCAGGAAGGCATGAGTTCAAATCTGACCTCAGTGTATGACCTTGAACAAGTCACTGAACCTCTGTTTGCCTCAGTTTCCTCATCAGTAAAATGAGGATAGTAATAGCACCTATCTTCCAAGGTTGTTGTCAGAATCAAATAAGATAATATCTGTAAAGAAGCACAATACCTGGCCCATAGTAGTCACTCTATAAATTCTAGCTACTATTATTATCCCTATTGAGTCTCTCTGCAATTTCCCTTAGTGGCAAATAATTCCAGGCTTTGGGGTTGCACAGTCTTCCTCATTGTTCTGCTCAGTTTACTACTCGGCTTTTGTTTGTCCTACTAGTAGGACCAAGGTTCCCACAATCCCTTCTATATTTCTACCAGCTTCAGATGGATGAAAACCCAGTCAATTCTTGCCTATCTTTCTGTACTGGTCTCTTCTACCTTACTATTTCTATTGTCTCTAGGTTTTTGAGGTAGGAGGAAAGAAAGGAGGAGAGTAAAGGCAGAGTGGCAAGAGCCTGAGGCAGAGAGTTTGGAAGCCCTCAAACCTGGGTCCTACTTGTTGCCTTTGCCAAGCTCAGGGCACAGCTCATTTGCTGGGCCTTAACTCTGGAATATAGGGTGTCTCTTAATATCTTGACAAAAGCAATCTTCAGACAGAAAAGAATCAGTCAACAAATATTTTCCAGATTCTGGAAATCAATACTAGATTCAGGAAATACAAATACAAAAATGAAACTATCCCTGCCATCAAGGAACTAACATGATTTGCTAATATAAACAAGCAAATATAGGAAACATACAAAATAAATATTGAGTGACTAAGAGGAGAAGTGTCACTAATGACTAGGGGAAATCAAGACATTTACCAATAGATAATGGGGCCTAGGTGAGAGGACGCTTTTTTCTAGTAAGGGATTTTTTTGCTCTGGGGTCACACAGGTATTGTGTAAGGTCCTGGGAGACCCTCACCTCTAAAGAGAATGCTGAGGTTATATCCCAGAGTCATGAAGAAAAATACTTCAAGCTTATGTTTGGCTTGTGTCTAAGACCTTCCTAATAGGGAATTAAAAAAAAAAACTTTTAAAATATTTATTTTTAGTTTTTTAACATTCATTTCCATAAGATTTTTGAGTTCCAAATTTTCTCCCCTTCTCTCTTCTCCCCCCACCAAAGATGATATTTAATTTTATATAGACTCTACATATACATTCATATTGAACCTATTTTCGTATTAGTCATGTTGTGAAGAAGAATTAGAACTAATGAGAGAAACCACAGGAAAGAAGAAACAAACAAAAAATTTTGCAAAATGAAGAGAGAGAAAGCAAATAATATACTTCAATCTGCATTCAGACTCCATAGTTCTTTTTCTGGATGTGGACAGCATTTTCCATCATGAGTCTTTTGAATCTTAGATCTCTGCATTACTGAGAAGAGCTAAGTCTATTAAAGTTAGTCATCACACATTGTGGCTCTTACTGTGTACAATGCTCTCCTGGTTCTGCTCACTTCATTCGGCATCAGTTCATGTAAGTCTTTTCAGGTTTTTCTGAAGTGTGCCTGCTCATCATTTTTTATAGCACAATAATAGTATTCCATTACATTCATATACCACAACTTGTTCATCCATTCCCCAACTGATGGTCATCCTCTCAATTTCCAATTCTTTTCCACCACAGAAAGAGCTACTATAAATATTTTTGTACTTAATAGGGAATTTAAAGGTACTTAATATATAAAGTAGTTTATGTGGCTATTAATTTCCCATACACAAAAGAAGAGCTTAAAAAACAGAGACTTAAATGAAACATGAAACAGTAAATCCTATTACACACTCCCAGGAGGTCATTATTTAAAACACTGAAAATATTAAAGTATTTATTGGAAATATACTAGAAAGATATAATAATATAATATATTTATAGAATATATTATTATATAAAATAGAATAATAGAAAGCCATTATTCCTTTACTTCAGCTCTTCATTGTCTAAATATCTCCTTCAAGGTCCACGACCTCTTATAAGCCATGCCGTGATTTGGGGTCATCCTTCTGCCACTGGTCATCTCCAAGAGTGTAGCTTCAAAAAATAAGAAAAAAAATCCTACCATTGTCTGTTAATGCCATCTGGTACCTCCTGAACTCAAGACATTGTCTCGAAGGCTAGAAACATTCATCTTGGGATCACTATTGGATTATCTTTGATCAGAGAATGAGACAGGCAAAAAAAAAGGCAGCCAGGATCTTGAGATTCAGTCTCAGTCTCATTCAGCCAGCAAATGACATACTTTTGGTACACAGCTGCCCCTGCTGCCAAGGTAGAGAAATGGCACCCTTCTTCCCAGCTCTGAGCAGTCCCAGAGAGACCATCTTAAAGTATTTGAAGAGCTGTATGTAGAAGACGTTCTTTGTGACCAC
Source organism: Petaurus breviceps papuanus (assembly GCF_028583685.1). NCBI lineage: Eukaryota > Metazoa > Chordata > Mammalia > Diprotodontia > Petauridae > Petaurus > Petaurus breviceps. The sequence continues at coordinate 242,864 of NW_027187336.1, forward strand.
AGAAGGACCGGTACCTGGTATTTAATAGGCACTTAATCAATGTTTGTTCTCCCTTTCCCCTAAAAAGAAAAGCTGAAGAGAGGCAGATTTCAGTTTGATATAATTAATAAGTAGAAGTATTTATATAATACCTTAAGGTTTGCAAAGTCCTTTATATTATGTTAGCTCATGTTTTCTTCACAACACCTGTAGGAGGTAGCTGCCATTGTTATCACTATTTTACAGATGAGGAAACAGGCAACAGAGGTTAAGTGACTTCCCTAGGTTCACACAGCTAGTAAGGGTCTGGGGCAGGACCTGAGCCTGACTATTCTGACTCCAAGTCCCATGGCCCATGCTCTATCCTCCTAGCTGTATAAGTATAAGGAGACACTTTAACACAATGAAAATGAGTTTTTTCTTCTAGTCAGCTTCCCATCAGGGAGGTCTTCAAACTAAATGATCAGTTGTTGGGGATGTGGAAAGGTTAGAAGAGATGATCTCTGAGGTCCCTTCCAGTTTCAGTTAGTTTCATGCTCCTTCAATCCAGTAGCCTCATTTTACAGACAAGGAACTGGGACTCAGAAAGAGGGATTGATTTGCCCAGAGTTAGTTAGGGGCTAAGCTAGAATTAAACCTAGATTTCTACCACTCTTCTGTCTACCTATCTACCCACTTCATTTCTGGCCTTCCTCACCCAAACTTTCTATAATCTCATCCCCTATAAATTCTTCTGCCTTACACATTCTCTCACCTTTTGAAGGGCTTGAGTGCTGAGCCTGAAGTGTTCTGTAAACAAAACACTTCAAACATTAAATTAAAACAAGTTTGATGAATTGAAAGAGATGCCATCTATTAAGCTGGACAAATAATCTCCCTAGGGTTCACCCCATGGATAAGTAGAGGAGACAGCTATACAGGCAGAGAAGCACCTGGCAGGGAGCCCCTGGTCAAAATTATTCCTTCCCTCTGGAACCTCTACCTGAAATCTCCTCTTTGGAGATAAGTTCCTTTGGCTTATGAAAACTTTTGTTCTCCTAGGGTCCTTTAGGAAGTCCAAATACTATTGGGAAGGAGGAGTCTGCCATACTCTAAGTTTATTATAAATCTTAGTGGGATGAAAGGGCAGTGAGGGTGAAGAATAAGGGAAGAGAAGGAGTCCACCAGGAGGTGGAGAGGGTCCTGAAAGGGGATGAGGGAGAATTGGAAAGACAAACTCCATCTTCTTTGCAATTTTGCCCATCCTATCTTAAAGCTACATCCTGTTTATTGAAAGTGGGTCATTTCAGTCTCATGACTTGCTCATTAGAAGGAGCTCCTCATTGGAAGAAAGAACTAGGTTTCTGGCCCAGATCACAAGCCCAGTCGGTCTTTCTGAATCCTGCCAGGTCAAAGCAGAAAACTGTGTTGAACAATCCTCAGGTCTGAAGAATTAATCCCCAGCCTAAAAAAGAAATCCTCTTTTGATCCACTGTCTGATTTCCTTTGGCCTCCAGGCACATAAGCAGATAATTGTGTATGTGTACTTGCCCTAACTCTTTTCCATCACTCCCTCCTAATTTTGGCCTCTGTTTTTTCAATCTTTTATTCTATAATTAAAAAGACTAGTGGAAATGGGCATATCTCTCAGACCTTTTCTAACACTTCCTCCAGAACTCTTTGCCATGAAGCTTATTTTCCCACCTATCTAGTGCCATTCAGTAGGCCAAATCTGGTTCTGGCGCCTTGTCAGGGATGGATTACCACACCCTGCCAGGTCTACAGCAAGGCAAAGACTCCTGAGAGCAGTCTGAGCCAGATTAAAATGTAATCGGGAAATGTGTGACAAAACAAACAAAAATATAACAAAACATAAATAATGCTAATTTAGAGTTTTCTAAGTTAATATAGGACCTCTAGGAATCTATTTCTATTTGAGGTTCACACCACTGGCCTAGATCATCTCCCTACTATAGTAGCAGGCCCATATCACATCTCCGAGAAAGAGGTACCCAGACTATAGAGGGAGGGATACCATGGCACCTGCTGAAGCCAGAAGTCAGATAAGGCTGAAAGTGCAATAGAAAACATCACATGGCACCCCTGAGGCATCAGTGCAGAGTAGATACAAGACAACTGATGGGAATCTATTTGGCTCTAGGTCCAAGGAACACTTCTTTCCACCCTCCTAGAGAACAACCTATGGAAGGAACTTCTGTCCTCTGGCAACAGATGCCACAACTGATATGATAGGAGATAAAAGACCCCTTAGGCAGCAGGTAGGAATCCAAAGGAGAGCCAAGTTGGATTTTCATCCAGATTTGTTTCCTTATCAGATTGTCTGTCTCCCAAGCCTCCTCTCTCTTTCCTGCCAAGCCCCCTTGGGGGTGGAAATCTTATTGAAAGGTTAGTATAGTAACATCATAGACCCATTAGAGAATCTGAGCAATTCTGGTGTGGCAAGATTTGTAAGCTAATTATCTTTCTTTTTTTTTTTTCATTCTAAATTTAAATTTCTTAAGTGACCATTTCCACAAATACAACAAAACACAAAAAAAGATTATGTACAAAACCATGACTCTCCATATCAAACCACATGTGCTCTTTCTTTCTCTTCCTTCCTTCCTTCCATCCTTCCTTCCTTCCTTCTTCCTTCCTTCCTTCCTTCCTCCCTTTCCTTCTTTTTCCTTTCCTTCTTTCCTTCTTTCCTTCCTT
>NW_027187336.1:245636-254333 GCF_028583685.1 Petaurus breviceps papuanus
CACACACACACACACACACACACACACACAAATACATACTCACAAATATTTCATATATTTCTTTCAAAACTGTCCTGCTTGCTTGTCCTTTCTTTTGAATATTTTCCCTGTTCTTTCTTATTTAAAAAATGTTGTAAAAGCCCTATTTGTTGGCATCACTATTGCTAGTCCCCCTTTCTCCCCTCTTCAGTGAAAACAGAGGGAAATCCTCCTCACAAATAAGTCTAGTCAAGCAAAATGAATCCACATGCTGGCCATGTATACAAATACGTGTCTCTCTCTGCACCTGAAATCCATCTGCTCTCTGTCAGATGTGTACATGTCTAACATGCTTCATCCTAAGTCATTTGGAGAGGTCAATGGAGTTGGTCACTGCATGTATCAGAGTTCTTAATTCTATCAAAGTTTTTTCCTTACAAAGCTCTTTTCCTTGTATAATTGTTCTCTCAGTTCTGCTCCCTTCCCTCTGTACCAGTCCATACATCTAAGATTCTCTGAAATCATCTCTTTTATTTAGGGGTTGGGAACCTATGGCCTCAAGTCCATATGTGACCCTCTAGGTCCTTAAGTGTGGCCCTTTGACTAAATCCCAAATTCACAAAACAAATCCCCTTAATAAAAGGATTTGGTCTGTGAAACTTAAGACTCAATCAAAGGGTTGCTCCTGAGGGCCTAAAAGGCTACATGTAGCCTTAAAGCTGCAAGTTCCCCACCCCTGCTTATCATTTTTTGTGGCACCAATAATATAATAATTGACTTTGTAATATTCCATTTCATTCATGTACATTCATATAATTTGTTCAACCATTCCCCAATTAATGATCACCTTATAGATAATTTTTCTTCAATTTCTATTTATTTATGGAATAAAACAAGCATTTCCATAACAGAGTATAATACAAAAGATGATTGCATATGAAACTGCAAATCTACTATGTACAGCTTTCTATTCCTTTTAAATATACAACAAAATTGTCCTGTAAATTTATTTTTTCCTCTTTTTTCTTCTCTCCCTCCCTTACCCTAGAGATGGCTACCATTAGACACAAATAAGTGTGTATATTCACATATTATATACACACATATGTATATATGTGCAATTATTCCATACATACTTCTATTTATCAGTTCTTTCTCTGAATGCAGATAGATTCTTCATCTGTCCTTTCAAGTTAATTTGGATATGCTGTTATACAGTGATCTCTTGGCTCAGCTCATTTCACTCTTCTTTATTTTGTACCAATCTTTCCATGTTTTTCTAAAATAATTGAATTCATCCTTTCTTATAGCATAGTAGTATTATATCACAATCATACACCACAACTTGTTTAGTCATTTCCCAATTGATGGACATCCCTGCAATTTCCAGTTCTTTGTCACCACAAAGAGAGTGCCTATAAACATTTTAGAACATATAAGGTTCTTTTCGTTTTTTCTTTATCATCTTTGGAAATAGACCAAGTGATATTGCTGGGTTAAAGGGTATAGGCAGTTTAAGAACACTTTGGGAATAATTCTGCATTGCTCTCCAAAATAATTGGATCCATTCACAGTTCCACCAACAATGAATTGTTGAGTCCAATATTTTTTCCACATCCTCACCACCATTTGTCATTTTCTCCTTCTATCATTTTAGCCAGCCCGATAGGATATGATATCTCAAGGTTGTTTTAATCTGCATTTCTTTAATCAATAATGATTTAGAGCATTTTCGGGGCCTGTTCATATCCTTTGACCATTTATCAATTATGAAATAATGTGTATTCTTATGGATTTGACAAAATTCTTCATGTATTAAAATACAAGGCCTTTGTATAAACAGTCATAAATTCCCCCCCTCCCCTTTAATTTTCTGTTTTCCTTCTGATCTTGGTTACATTTATTTTATTTGTACAAAACCCTTCAGTTCTTTTGTTCTCTTTCAGGTTCTGTAAGTATGTTTTTCTTATGACTATTCCCTCCTTAATATTATCCTTTTACTCTCCCTACCCTATTCCCTCCATTCCCTATTGTTTCTCTGTTGAATTTGATGTATTTCTACTCCAAATTCTTTTTTTCCCCACTTAATAGTCTTTTATTTTTTCCAATTACATGTAAAGATAGTTTTCAACATTCATTTTATAAGATTTTGAGTTTCAAAGTTTTCTCCGTCCTTCCTCTCCTCTCCCCTCCCCAAGATAGCAAACAATCATACATGTACAATCATATTAAACTGATTTCCACATTAGTCATGTTGCAAAAGAAGCATCAGAATGAAAGGGAAAAACCATTCTAGATTCTTAAAGCATGCGTGCATGTACGTGTGTGCTCATGTGTATAGCCTTCTTTGGTCCAGTTAAGTTCTTTGGAGGATCACCCTCCTCACCCTTACTTTCACGTTTGCATCCCATTCTCATGTATCCCAATTATGAGAAATAGCAAGTTTCACCGTCTTCTTCCTCCTTTCTACACAAGTGTATCTATCTAGAACAGTTTTTGATTCCTGCCTCTCAGAATTAGGACCCCCTGTATCTTTGAGGTTGAGCACAGGATCTTCAGCTCTTCCTCATTCTACTCCCTTCTACTCCCTCCATCCCCCTCCTCCCCTAGGTATCTCAGAGCAGAGTAGCCTCCTGGGGCTTTCCCAGATTGATACTGGTCTCTGAGGTTTAGTTTCAGATCACTCTGGGGCTTTCTGAATCCCCTGAGGTTTTCTCAAGGAATCCCTATGTTTTTGCAGCCTTTGGACACAGAGCCTAGCAGGCTCCAAATCTCTGGTTAAACTCTGGGTGCTCTGGGAGGCTGACAGCTTGCTTGCCTGTGCTGGCAGTGGCTTTCCTGGGAGACCCTTTTTCTATTGCTTTTGGGCTACTGATTGGCTTTTTATGCCATTCTGGGGGTATAAGAATTCACTCAGAGGGGTGGAGTCAAAATGGCGGAGTAGAAGCACAACCTTCCCACAGCTCTGGCTTCCACCCTCCCCAATCCATGTAAAGAGGGGACTCTAAACAAACTTTGGAGCTGCAGAACCCCCACAAAATGACACAGAGAAGCTAACCTCCCGCTGAGGACAGCCTGGCAGGCCAGCAGGAATCAGCCAGCACAGCTCTCTGGGAGCTGAGCCCAGCCAGATGGCAAGGCTTTAGGCCCAGGGCGGGCCTGACCAGCCGCTGGCCAGAGGGAGTCTAGATCAGCAGCAGCTGTGGCCATTTCCAGATTTATCAACACAGATGCGAAGGACAAAGTGAGAGGTCAGTGCAGTCTGGACTTTAGGACCGGTAAGTGGGAGTGCGTAGATGCTAGCACAGCCAGCCAGCGCCAAGTGGCAGCTTCAGCTCTTGGCCTGCAGAGTGTAGGGGGACCAAACACCAGTCTGAGGGGTAATCGCTCTTGCTTTAACCTGCTTGGATCTGGACTGCAGTCTAGGGTGGAGGTTCTGGGGTGTGTGTTCAGCGTGCCAGAGCATGTGGAGACCTCAGAGAGAGCACCCATCTAATACCTTCGGCAGCTGAGAAAACCCCAGTGTTTGGCACGAAAGCTCCCGTCTGGTGGCAGAGTCCTACTGTGGCAAAAAGCCCAAAAGTCAAGTAACTGAGTGGCAAAATGAGCAGGCAAAAGATTCCAACAATACACTCCTATTTTGGGGACAAAAAGGAGCAAAGCATGGAACAGGAAGGAAAAACTGAAGTCAGAATTCCTGCACCAAAAGCTTCAAAGGAAAATACAAGCTGGTTACAGGCCATAGAGGACATTAAGAAAGATTTTGAAAACCAGATAAGAGAAGTGGAGGAAAAATTGGGAACAGAAATGAGAATACAAGAAAATTATGAAATGAGAGTCAAAACCTGGCTGAGGAAAATAATACCTTAAAAAACAGACTGACTCAAATGGCAAAGGAGGCCCAAAAAGGCAAAGAGGAGAAGAATGCCTTAAAAAGCCAAATTTGCCAGATGGAAAAACAATCTCAAAAACTCAATGAGGAGAATCATTGCTTCAGAATTAGATTGGAGCAAATGGAAGCTAATGACTTTATGAGAAATCAAGATGCTGTGAAACAGATCCAAACAAATGAAAGAATAGAAGGCAATGTGAAATATCTCATGGGAAAAACCACTGACCTGGAAAATAGATCCAGGAGAGATAATTTAAAAATTATTGGACTGCCTGAAAGCCATGACCAAAGTAAGAACCTAGTAATCATCCTCCAGGAAGTTCTCAAAGAAAACTGCCCTGATGTTTTAGTACCAGAGGGCAAAATAGAGGTTGAAAGAATCCACCGATCACCTCCTGAAAAAGATCCCAAAAAGAAAACTCCTAGGAATATTATAGCAAGGTTCCGGAATTCCCAGATTAAGGAGAGAATATTACAAGCAGCCAGGAAGAAACAATTTGAATATTGTGGAAACACAATCAGGATCTGACAGCTTCTACACTGAGGGATCAAAGGGCTTGGAATATGATATTCTGGAGGGCAAAGGAGCTGGTGGGATTAAAACCAAGAGTCACCTACCCAGCAAAACTGAGTATCATGTTTCAGGGGAAAATATGGTCATTCAGTGGAATAGAGGACTTTCAAGCATTCTTGCTGAAAAAAACAGAGTTTGAATAGAAAATCTGACATTCAGATACAAGAAGCAAGAGAAGCATGAGAAGGTAAACAGGGAAAAGGAATCATAAGGAACTTATCAAAGTTGAATTTCCTACATGGAAAAACAATAATTGTAACTTATGAAACTTTTCTCATTAGTTGAAGGGATTAGAAATATACATATTTGTCTATATATGAGGGTATATGGGCATATGAATACATATGTGAATGTGTGTATATATGTTTACAGGTATACATAGATAGAGGGCACAGGACCAATTTAACAGGAAGGAATGATACTTAAAAGGTGAAATTAAGAGGTGAGAGGAATATAATGAGAGGAGATGGGGAGAGACAGACAGATTGGGGTAAACTATCTCATACAGAAGAGGCAAGGGAATATGGTTACAATGGAGGGGAAGAATAGGAAGGCAAAAGGGAATGGGTCTACCTTATTCCCATTCAATCTGTCTTGAGGAGGGAGTGAAATACACACTAAATAGGGTATATCAGCCTCCAGGAGAATAGGGGGGGAAGGGGATGAGAGGGGGGATGATAGAAGGAAGGTTGGCTGGGGGGGAGAGAAGTTGGAAGCACTAACTTTTGAAAATAAAAGGAATCAAAGTAGAGAATAGAACAAGTGGGAGGTGGGATAGGAGGGAGGGAAATATAGTCAGTCTTTTACAATATATCTACTATGTTATTGTTTTGCATTAGCCACACATGTACAACCTACACTGAACTGTGAATCTTCCAGTAAGGGTGGGTGACAAGGAAGGAAGGGAATGAATCTGGAATTGAAAGTTTTAAAATCAAATATTCAAATATGTGTATATATATATGTGTGTGTGTGTGTGTGTGTGTTTGTAATGGAAATGCAAATTTAAAGATCTTCCCTGTCCCTAGGCTAAAGTACACCTGGAGCCTGGGGTAGGAGGCTTGTTTTTCAGTAGATACTTCTTGATTGGCCAGTGGGTCCAGAAGGTTGTTACATTCTCTGAGCCAGGAGAAGGCTATATAAGCCCTGATGTGTAGCTTTGTTTGGGGGCTCACTTTGAGAAGTGTTCTGTGATTTGATCTGTATTCTGGGAAGCCGTTGTCCAGAGCCCCCCCGGCTTTGAAAAACCCAGATGTGGAAACCCAGATGTTGATTGGGTATGGATGTAATGGTTGGACAGTTTGGAAAGCTGTCTACTTGATCTGTTTCTGTCTTGATAATTCTGCCTGTATACTTTGAAGTTAAGGGTGCTGACCTTTTTCCCCTGAACGAGGTAAACGATATATGTTTGACTGATTAAAGTAAGCTTGTTAACCCATTTTGAGTTGCTTTCCTTTAACAAAGCAGATCTAAGAACCAGTATTGGCAGCAAACCCTGAGGACGCTTGGGGTGCTTGCTGCTACATACATACATATATATATATATATATATATATATATACTATTATTAATACCATCTTAAATGTAATTTGGAAATCAGATATACAGGTACTGAGGCATAGAGATCCACTGGAAAAGTAGAAAGGGGTATGGGAGAAAATATGGGAGAGAGCAGATTGGAGGAGTGGATATCCTGTGGGACTGCTATTTTGGGGCAGTGGGTAGGGGAAAAACAGGGAGAAAATTTGTAACTCAAAATCTGGAGGAAAAGAATGATGTAAATCAGAAGTTAATAAAGCATTTAAAAAAAGAAAAGAATTCATTCATTATAACTTCTTGTTAAATTTCTAAATTATTTTTCAATCTGGTACAAATTTCAGATTTTTCCTGGAATAGATGCTTGGGAGCGGGGCTGTATGCCTCCATTCAGGCAGCCTTTTAAACCAGAAGTCTGCAATCTCTTGTCTTTTTTTTTCCTTTAAAAAGTTCAGTTTTCTTTTCTTTGCAGATACTACAATCTCTCCCACATTTTCACCTCTCCTCTACCCCACTGAGAAAGCAATTAAAACAAAACTCATTACAAACATGTATACCCATGCAAAACAAGTTCCCAAAGTAGCCATGTTGGGTGTGTGTGTATGTGTGTGTGTGTGTGTGTGTGTGTGTGTGTGTGTGTGTATGCCTCTCTGAATTCTGAGGCCATCAGCTTTATCTGGAGGTGAATAGTATGTTTCACCATGAGTCCTGTTTGGTTGTGACTGGTCATTGTGTTGATCGGAGTTCCTAAGTCTTTAAAAGTGTTTGTCTTTACGATATTGTTGTTATTGTATAGTTGTTTTCTTGGTTCTATTCATTTCACTTCACATCAGTTCATATAAACCTCAGATTTTTCTGAAACCCTCCATGAAATTTATTTTCAATTTTTTGAAAGTAGCTTCTTTCAGAAGATAAACTTTTCTTGTCCCTATTCTCCCCATCCAACTCTACAGTGGAATTGCTAATAGCTCAGGAGTCCAGGAGAAAAAGAAATTTTCTACTGCAGATTTATAGGGAAATGAGAAGGAATTTCCTTATAGGAATTTCTATCTCTCTAAACCACTTGCTGGAAAACCCAGAAAAATAATGATAAGTAGGCCAATAGAATAATGGATAGAAGCTCTTCAAAAAAATGAAGAAAGGAGAGCAGGATGTGAGCTTAAATATTAGGAAGAACTTCCTTAAAGGATTCTTAGGTACCAGAATGGTAGACTAAAGGGTATTTTGGAGTTTCCTTTGGGTTTTGTTTCTAGGTAGATAGAAATAGAAAAATAAATTGAAATGTAAAAATAAATACCCTTGTGAGGGAGTTAACTCTAATAAATTTAAGGGATTAATTTATTGGAATCCCCAGATCCTCAAATTTTAGGAATAGAAAGGCCCTTAAAGTTAGTTAATAGCAGAGCCAAGACTAGACCCGAGTTTCTTGACTCCTAGTCCAATTCTCTTTCCACTATATAGTGCAACATACTTCATGAACTTCTTTGACTAGGAGTCACAAGACCTGGGGTTTATCTTGTCTCTGCCACTAATACTTGTATGATTTTAGACAGGAGGCTTAACATCATAAATTAGGATTGGAAAGGGCTTAGAGATCATTTAATCTAATCCTCATTTTACAAATGAGGAGACTGAGATATATTAAATGGCTTTGCAACAGTGACTGTGGAGACCAAGGACCTTTGAGAAGAGAACACGAGAGTCAGGTGTGGGGTAATTGTGGAGGAGGTTCAGGGAAGAGCAGAGGTGAACACTGACTTTGGTGACTTTGTGGTTTAGGGAAGGGTCTTTGGCCAGGCTCCTTCTGTATATCGTCACCACAGATAATTAGGAGTTGGTTGTATTGTTAAAAAATAAGAAACAAAGGAAATAATGATCGAAGCAAAGTGCACTAGTGCTCACTTTAAGATAATTGTCAAGGGGAAACCTAGGAGCTGTGACTCCTAACTTCCTACCCCCATGGGATATTTTATACCTGCAGGTTCTGTATTTCGAAACTGTACTCAGGATGGCTGGTCTGAAACCTTCCTCAGAACTGATACTGCCTGTGGGTATGATGTGAATGACACCACCAATGATGAGCGGGTAAGTGAGACAGCACCGTGGACTAAGGATCTGCTGTTCAGTGTAAGTCCAGTAATCAGATTATCAGGGTTGGGGAGAGACAGAGCAGGAGGAGGGAACTAATAATGGGATAGAAATCAGAATCCTTGGATCCTAGTTCCACCTCCTCCACTAACTAGTGTGGATAAGTTCCTTAAGGGTAGGGATTGTTTTATTTTTGTCTTTATATCTCATAGTCCCTGAAACTATGAGATATATCGGTATATAATAAATACTTGTTGATTGATCGAGTCACTTGACTTCTCTGGCTTCAATTTCCCCACATGTAAAAATGAGAGTAACAATATTAACCTTACCTATCTCTCACCCTAGGGTTATTCTCAGGACTAGATGACATAATAGTAAAAGTAACTGTTAAAAACAAGAAACAGTTCATAAATGAGGAAAGAAATATGTCCATGCAAGGATCTTTTCAGAGGCTTATCACAATCATAGAAGACTATATGAGTATAATGTGGGATGTTTCTGGGAGTTCCTTCCTTCCTTCCATCATTCCTTCCTTCCTTCCTTCTTCCCTTCCTTCCTTCCTTTCCTTCATTCCTTCCTTCCTTCCTTCCTTCCTTCCTTCCTTCCTTCCTTCCTTCCTTCCTTC
>NW_027187336.1:254343-299789 GCF_028583685.1 Petaurus breviceps papuanus
TTCCTTCCTTCCTTCCTTCCTTCCTTCCTTCCTTCCTTCCTTCCTTCCTTCCTTCCTTTCTTCCCTCCTTCCTTCCTTATTTCCTTCCTTTTCCTCTCCTTCCTTCCCCCCCCCATATTCCACCTCTCTTTCTTTCTCTCTCTTTCTCATTCTATCTCTATATGTTTCTCTGTCTCTGTCTCTCTCATTACCACCATTTGGTGGGAAGGGATTAGGCTGATGAGTATAAACTAAAGTGTATCCTCCCCATTGAGAGTAATCAGGAAGGCATCTTTAGACTAGAGGTATTTGAGGGTTAGCAGGTAGATAGAATTCTAGTCCAATACAACTTTTGGAGACTGGAAAGGAAGTCACTACCTTCACTGGTCTTGGACCCTTCCTTCCCCTATCCCTAGCTAGGCTGCTAGTGGTATTGGTATAACTCTTCTCTGGAAAGAAGTTTCAAAGAATACTGTGAAGAAACAGGAAGAAAAAAATAGCTTGATTCACTGTGTCCCTTCAAAGATTTTGTGGACTTTGAGATTTCCCCTGAAGAAGGATCACTGTTGCATTTTAGGGAGGTTTCACAAATCCTGTTAATGCTCATCTTGGGACTCAATGAGATTGTGCTCTTAGAGTCCTGGATGACTGCCCCCATCTGCATGGGAGTGGTGGCAACAGAGTCAGTCCTAATATTTATCTCAGAATCTTAATGGAAACCAATATTGGCAATGCAGACATTGACAAACAATTTTTTTTGTGTATATTTGTGGTAAGTCCTACACCCACCCCTATTTCCATAGATTGCCAGTGGCTTTAGTAGAGCCACTGGACCAGAAACCCATAGCCTTGGGCACTACTAAAAGACTAGTTGAATCATGGGAGGCATGGGACTCATGGGAGATGATTGCCTTTGATGAACTTCGTGCCATTTGTCACTTGCTACTTCTTGATCCCCAGTGATTTCTATTTCAAGAAAGTTATTTTTGTTCTCACTGCAATTTGAGATCATGTGATCAATACTTACTGCTTTATAAAGAAAACACACTGGTAGGGGCTCAAAGCTGTTGGTTCTGAGTGGCTGCTTACCCTAGCATGAATCTAGAAGTAGCTCTTGGAGGACTCACAGTTGAGAGGTTCCAAGGAAACTTGGAACTGGGAGGTTCTCTATTTAGGAGGGGTGCCCTTGCATTTCTAGGACCCAGGGAAGATTCTCCTTTCTTACTTAAATTCTTTCCTAGGCTGTGGTTGGACGGCAGGGTTTTCCCATTTAACAGATCAACCAGTTGATTTAATTAATGATACCATTGGTATCAAAGTTTCACTAAACTTTCACTAAACAAAGCATTAAAGTTTCACTAAAATTTTCTTATTTATTGGTTGTGTGACATTGTAAAAATGCTGTTTATTTCATATTTAAATTTTTGCCTGGGTGTTTAGTGGTTAGAGAACTGGTACTCTGTGGTAGAGATTGACTTTCTTCTAAGACTTATGGTTTTGGGAGTCTCACCCGCTAGATATAATGAAAATGGTATTAAAAATGCTTTACCTGGCACTGTGAGCCCTTTTGATGGCTATGAAGTTACTGTCTGTACAAGTCTGATGAGTCTTGATTGTTTTGTGTTAACTATTAGAAACAGTGCTACATTGTAGCAACCTCTCATTTGGTAGGTGTTAATGAAGTTTTTCAGACACTAGTCATTAAACCTACTGCTGCCTAGCACTGTGAGAAAGTTCAGATCCTTCCTTCTTAAAGAAAGTATTACTGGGGATGAGACAAGGGGCCTGCTTCCAAGTATATCCTCATCCTCTGTACTTAATGATGGAGGAGCCATCTCATCCTCAGCAGCTTAATTCTGCAAGGGAGATATCATAGAAGGATCTTTTTCTGTTCAACATTTTACCAGTGACTTAAATGAAGAGGTAAAAGGTGTACTTATCAAATGCACAATCGATATACCTTGGAGAAATTTTTTTCAGATGGGCTCAAACCAACAATGAACAGCTAGGTGGTGCAGTGAGTAGAACGCTAGGCTTGGAGTCATTAAGTCTCATCTTCATGAGTTCAAATCTGGCTTCAGATACTTATTAGCAAGTTGCCCCTGTTTGCCTCAGTTTTCTCATTTGTAAAATGAGTGGAAAAGAAAATGACAAACCACTCCAAAATCTTTGCCAAGAAAACCCCAAAATAGGGTCACAAAGTGTCAGACATGACTAAAATAACTGAACAACAAACAATAGACTGAACTCCCCATTACTGGAAATATTCAAGCTGAGGATGAATCCCATCTATCAGGGATATGATAGTGGGGGAGAAACGATTTCCTGACTATGTGGGAGATTAGACGTGTTGCCTTCTGGAGGTCCTTCTAAGAATTCTGTGGTTCTATGACTTGGAGTCTGGAAAGGGAAAAGAGTGGTTAGAGAGGGCTGGGTTGGAATGGGAAGACTTACTGGCAAAGGTGAGTTTTGCAGGAGTGGAATGAGTATGAGTTGGAAAAACAGGTCAGAAGGGGTTGTTTCAGGTACAGGGAATGGGGCTCACTTCTGTCTGTTCCTCTTTTCAGCACTCCTCCTTCCTGAAGCTGAAAGTCCTGTACACTGTGGGCTACAGCACCTCCTTGGTGATGCTCTTGATTGCTCTGGGCATTCTCATTACCTTCCGGTGAGGAGATGCTGCCAGTCTTCATTTTCTGGCAGCTTTCGATGGGTACTGACCTTGGGCTGATTAAAAAAAAACAACCTTTCTTAGTTTTTCCTTTCTTATCACAGATACATCCCAATATCCCTCCTGCTGCTATCATGTAGAAGCCTCCTTTAAAGAAAAGCAAAGCCTGTTAGTACAGTGGAACAGAGTTCTAAGTTTAGGACCAGAAGACATGGCAAGTCCTGGCTCTGCTGCTTACTATTTTTGTGACCTTAGCAAAGTCACTTCACCTTCCCTGGCCTCAGTTTCCTCATTTGTAAAATGAGGGGGTTGGGCTAGATGATTTCTAAGGTCCTTTCTAAACCTATGAAAACCAACCAAAACATTAATTTCATTCAACAAAGGTAATTCTCTCTATTGAGAAGAGGGAAGTATATATCTCATCACCTATGCAATCACTATTAATTATTACCCTTAATCTGAATTCAGCTACTTAGTGTTGTTTTCACTTCTATTACTATAATTTCTGTTTACATTGTTTTTCTAGTTCTGTTTACCTCACATAGTCTTCTCACACTTTTCTAAATTCCTCATAGTCATTGTTACTTACTGCTAAGTAGAACTCTTATTATATTCACTTTCATTTGTTCAGACATTCCTGACTGATGGGTACTCACTTTAGTTCCAAGTTTTTTGCTACTACAGAAAGTGCTGCTATAAATATTTTGGTATGTATCAAACCTTTCTGTCTGGGACAACATTAATGATACATGCTCCCCTCAGCAGGATTGCCAAGCCAAAGGATAAGAATGGTTTAGTGACTTTAGGGACTTTCCTGGTATAATTCAAAATTGTTTTCTGGAATGGGTGGGTTCATTCTTAGCTCCATCAATAATGCATTAGTGTGTCTTTCTTGTGAAGCCGATTTAAGAGGTTGGGGGGCAGAAGGGAAGAGGAGGGGAAGAGGGGGAGAGGGGGAGAGGGGGGGGAGAGAGAGAGAGAGAGAGAGAGAGAGAGAGAAAGCTGTCTCTTAATTGCCCATATGGAGCTTTGTGAGATATCTTCAAGTCTTTAATTACAAATTGGCTTCTCCCTGCCATTCAAATCTCTTCCAGCCACTTAAATCAGGAAAGAAAATCTGCATTACCCCCAATAATTATTTAATGGCCTCTATCTCAATCTGAATAGAATTTTCCTCTTGTTTCATATTAGTCATTGTGGACACCCCCTTCCCCTCCTCATTTTGTAGTGATAATCAGCAAATGGAAGAATCAGAATAAATTCTCTTTGGTTGTGAGAGTTTTCTAGAGTTCAGAAGACCTTTCCTTTTAGGAACATTCAGGAAAAGATCCTCCCCCTTGCTCAGTCTAGGAAATGGTTCCTTTATTCAGTTACCTTGCAGTCTTCTTTTCTATAGTCTAGGTAGGAACAATTATTCTGGGGGTGTTATGCCAAAAAAATGAGAAAAGAGACCCCCAAGGGTAAATTGAAATTGAAAGTGGATTTTTATTAGCTCCTTGGGACTGCTGAGGGGGGAGGGGGGTGGCCAGACCCCAAATCGAACAAGGGCAATGCATCTGTATATAAAGGCACAACATGTGCCTAAAGGTCAGAGATTGCATAAGCAGGAACTTATAGAAACTAAAATCAACCATTGGTCAGTACACATTTTGATTTTCATATGCCACAAGTTTCCCTAGTTGGGGCTAAATCTGCCAGTTTGCTTACTTTCGTGGAGAGAAGAGATAACTGATTAGGGGAGGGGGGAAGGGATCAGAGGAGCCAGAATGAGGCCATGTACAACAAGGGTAGATGGGAGATCCCAGGATTTCTGAAGGGCCTCAGTCATATATAGTCACATACTTCATAATATCAATCCCTAAGAATACCACCTTTCTCCTTGAGGTTCTCTTTCCTTTTTATTTCTACCCTGTCTCCAGATGCAGACCAGGGATATTTGGCATCAGAGTCTTGGCCTTGGGAAACAGGATACTTGGGTATTAGCTCCAGCTCCAACTTGACTCATTGTATGACCTTGAAAGGTCATTTTCTCTCCTTGGGCCACACCTGTCAAATTAGGAAAATAACATCTGTCTCCTCCCAACTAGGCAGAAGATAAGAGATGTCAAAGCACTTTAGACTTTTAAGGAAGAGAAATTATATAGAAATTAGGATTTATAGTACTGTTAGAATAAGTCAGGGTTTGGGAGCAGCATGGAGATAGAGAAAAGAACACAGTATTGGGAGTTGGGTGTCCTTGGTTCTTCCCCTAAGTAGCTCCTTGACCTTAGACAAGGCATTTTCCCTCTTTGGGCCGCATTTTCCTCCTCTATAAAATGACAAGGTTGGACTTTAGTAGCCTCTATGTTTCCTTCCAGCTCTAAGAGATGATTTCCTCTTTCACAGGAAACTCCACTGTACCAGGAACTACATCCACATGAACCTGTTTGTATCCTTCATCCTGAGGGCCTTGTCCAACCTCATCAAAGATGCAGTGCTGTTCTCCTCCAATGATGCTGCCCACTGTGATGACTATATGGTAAACCAATGGAGTTCCGGTTGGTGTCTGAAGAAAGGGTTGAACTGTTCTCACAGTGCTGGCCCCTGAAAAGAATGGAGGCCTACATCAATGGTGTCAAACTCAAATAGAAATGGGGGCTACTAAGCCACATACAAGGATCGCTGCCTGCCCTGCATTGACTTAGAAAACTACAGATTAATATTATCTATGTTTATTGTATTTTTATTTATTTTGTTAAATATTTTCCTGTAATATTTTAATCTGGTTTGGGCTGCATTCAAGAGTGTTGGATGTGACCTGAGAATGATATGTTTGACACTTTTGGCCTGCAAGACCAAAATATGGAATAGAAACAAAGATAATTTTATCAACTGCTAATCCTTCTTCCTCAGTTCAACTTTTGTCTTCCTGGACCCTAATTTTTTTTTAAATCTTACTGTACAAAAATAGCTATGTTGCCAAGTTCCTAATAATTTATGATATAAATTATATATTTTACTATTCAAATCTATTTACCAAGGAATATTGGTCCTATGTCTTTCAAATCCAATGACCAAGTCAAATCCATGAGATCCAACCCTTCTTTCTTTCCATTTTTGTAGCAGACTTTCTTGGTCCTTTGCTTATTTCCTTTATAAAATAAGATAATGTATAAAAGCCCTTTTCAAACTTATAAGTGGTGGTTAAATATAAATAATTATTACAATTTTTATTATTCTCAGATTTACAAAGACAAATCTAGAGGTTTTAACCCCAACACAGACATTCCAAAGTTTATTATTAACATAATTTTCTGAGAAAAGATGAAAGAAAATACTGATTTGCCTCAAGGTTTTTGTTTGTTTTTGAGAAATTGTTCAAAATGTACCCCTGCTCCCACCCCTCATTCTTTCCCCTACCAACATTGATCATATGCATATATAGTTTATTGTATAAAGCACCTAACAGATATATGAATCTGTACTTCTCTTTTTATTTTTCTTACATATTATCATCTTTTTCATGTGGGTTTGTCCTGAGACCTCTATGAGACTAGAAGTTGCTTGGGGACAAAGATTGTCTTCTCTTATCAACTGGGGACTCCCTTAGGTTCAAGACTGTTGTCTCTACCAGCTAGACAGTTCCCTGAGCAAAAGTAACTCAGAACAATAAAGGAAAAAGCACTGAACTGATGACCTAGCCCTGCCCTCACCTGTGAGACATTAGTCAGGGGTGGGAAACCTGGTGCCTGAGGTCACATGTGACCTTCTAGGTCCTCGGGTGTGACCTTTTGACTGAGTACAAGTTTTACAGAACAAATTCTTTTATTAAGGGGATTTGTTCTGTGCAGTTTGGATTCAGTAAAAGGGCCACACTTGAGGACCTAAAGGGCCACATGTGGCCTCGAGGCCTCAGGTTCCCTACTCCTGCATCACTTTTTTTCCCTAGGGAAACCCTGAATTTTCCTGTATCTGCAAAGTGACTAAGTTACAGTTGATCATCCCTAACCAAATCAGTATTTCCTTTAATCTTTCTCAGATTTCCCTTCTAGCTCTCCCACTCTGTGATTCAGTGATTCTTTGTCTCCCTTTGCAGTTAATGGACTTCTGCATATAGTTCTTGGTCTGACAGTGGGGTTATTGGGTTTTTTGGAGTCTGAATTTTATTTCCAAGAGAAGTCTGCACTCCAGAATTCCTTTCTACTCTGGTCTTTCCACCAATGAGAATTTGACAAAAGAGTAGACACAATCCAGAAGAGACCCAGTCTCCATCTAGAGCTGTGCCCCAGACCACTACCACCCCCCCCCATCTCTGTACCAGCCTCTCCTCCTTGTTCCTTCATGTGGCAGTGGCTCAGTTTGTCTTTCTGTCTCTTCAGGTTGGCTGTAAAACCCTCATGATCTTCTTTCAGTATTGCATTTTGACCAACTACAGCTGGCTGCTAGTAGAAGGCCTCTATCTGCATACCCTTCTAGTCATCTCCTTCTTCTCAGAAAAGAAGGTTCTCCAATACTTTATCATCTTTGGATGGGGTATGTTTCACTGCAACAATAAAATGTTCAGCTAGGTGGTTGAATAAAACAGCACTGAACTAGAAGTCAGGAGATCCTGGTTCTAGTCTCAGCTCTGCTACCTATGTGACCTTAGGAAGTCAATTAATGTCTGTGAGTCTCAGTTTCCCTATCAGTAAAAGGAGGGGACTGGACTTAGTGATCTCTAAGGCCTATACCAGCTCAGAGATTCTATAACTCTCTCCTGACTTTCAAAGCCAATTCCAACTGACCTCCTCAACCATGTTCTCACTGTTCTTTCATGTAAAATTCTCATCTAAATTCTAATGAAACTCTAAATTCAGTGAATGTTTATTAACATTTCCTATGTGCAAAGCACTTTGCTAGATGGTGGGAGAGATAAAAAATTTAGCTAGGACATGGTCACTTCCTATATGGAATTACACTCTAGGAGGGAAATAGACACTAACAAAGAACTACAATACAAAATAATGCATGATAAATGAATAAGGGGGGGAGGGCAAAGTGCTCTGTGAGGTTTGCAGTAAGGATGGTCATTACTAACCTGGAAGGGTCAGGGAAGGCTTCTTGGAAGAGGTGACATTTGAATTGAACTTTAAAGGACCAGGAGGTATTCAACATCTGAAGAGTGGAGAAAGAATTCCAAGAAATATGAAATCATGCAAGCAAAGATTTGCAGGCAAAAAAAATGTGAGACATGTATAAGGATGGCAAGGAATCTAGTTTGGTGTGTAGAGTATATGGAGGACCAATATAATGATTCAATCAATCAACTAACAAGCATGTAAGTGGCTGCTATGTGCCAGGTTGGTATTGCAGGTACAAAGAAAGGCACAGGACAGTCTCTGTCCTCAGGGAGTTAAAATTCTCTTTGGGAGAGACAACATGCAAAAAATCGAGGCCCTACTTGCCTCACATTGTTGTTAGAGGAGAATATAAAATTAAGGGCAGCTAGGTGGCACAGTGGATAGAGTGCCAGGACTGAAGTCAGGAAGACTCATCTTCCTGAGTTAAAATCCAGCCTCAGGTACACACTTAACCCTGTTTACCTCCATCTCCTCATCTGTAAAATGAGCTGAAGAAGGAAATGGCAAACCTCCAGTATCTTTGCCAAGAAAACCCCAAATGGGGTCACAGAGTCAGACACGACTAAATAACAATAAAATTATGCACATGAAATATAAATATGCTTCAAAAAATATAAAGTGCCATACTAATACAAGGGATTAACATTGGTGTGATAAATACAAACTAATTCAATGAATAGTAAGTAGGCACCTATTATATGCCAGGCACTGTGCTAAACCCTGGAGGTACAAATATGAAAAAACAAGAAAGATATCTCCTACCCTCAAGAAGCTTACAATCTAACGAAGGAAGACAAAATATGATAGGAAGCTGCAAAGGGGGTGGGGTAGAGAAGTTTACCTGCTTAGGCATGGTGGAGAAGCAAGTCAGAGAAGTCCCAAAGTAGTACAACCAATGACCTTATCACTCATAGTTATTAGTTCTGATATTCAGCTGCATGGGGAAGAAGTTGTGCCAAACTGTACAGTTATCTTTCCCCGGATCCTTGATTCCTGTTCAGAATTGCTGTCCAGGACTGGTGGTGGGAATTTATGAAGGTAGGAGAAGGGATATGGAGGGAAGAACTCAACTGTGACCATAGAAAAGCAGCCTATGGCGGTGGAAACAGCTGACTCTGGAGTCAGAGGCCTTTGAGGCTTATTACCACAGTGAACTTGGGCAAGTTGCATTCTTCCTGGTGTCAGTTTCCCCATTTTAAAATGAAGAGGTTGGACTACGGGGCCTCTCTCTAACCCCTTTCAACTCAGGATCCATCCAAAGTTTTGTGGTCCCTATGGGGATAAAACTCAAGGGGGCTAGCTTTGTATAGTGGGAAGAAAGCTGGATTTGGATTCCAAAGATCTGGGTTTAAATTCTGGCTCTGCTATTTACTCCCTGTGTGACCTTGGGAAAATCACTTAACAAGACTGACCTCAGTTTTACCTCACTTACAAAGTGAGGGCATTGGATTAAATAGGCCCTAAGATTTCTTACAGCTTTATGTTCTATTATAATATTTACAAATCTTATATCTTAAAAAAAATTATAAATTATAATATTACACACACACATACATAGTTATTTTGGCCTTGATAGTGCCAAGCTCTGACTCAGAAGGCTTAGCTCTCTACACTGTTTAACACTCTGCTCCATTCACTCTAGTAGAAATATCCTCATTGTCCAAGGGGCCCCAAACCTCTCCCTTCATCAAACATGTATCAACAAATCAATAAGCACTTATTAAGTGCATATTATAAGAAGGCGCTAGGGATCCTCTTAGGACTGGCTCATTTTCTAAAAGAACTAAACCCTGGCCCTACAAAGGGTAAATCCCTCAAACCCTCCAGTCAAGCTGTTAGGAGAGTCCAATAATCTATGAAATAATTTGCTTTGAGGTCTCCAAAAGGTGCAAAGGGGTTTACTATGGAGACAGAAACAAAATCATAGATACACATGGGGAAACTGACTGATCTGTTCACTGCAGGTACATTGAGAAATGATTTTTTTTTTTGTTAAACTCCCAGGTTCCCCTGCAGTTTTTGTTATACCATGGGCAATCACTCGACGTTTTCTGGAAAATGATGGGTAAGCTATCAGCCATGTTTGAGAAAAGAGATGAAGGGGCCGTGCTTGCTACAACTCAGTGCTTTGGCATTCAGAAAGGAGGCTTTAAGGGTGCTTCCAAGGAGAGCCATATTTCTCAAATTGGAGTGGAGGGAGGAGGGAGGAGGATGTTAGGAGATAGGAGGACTCTGATATGTCCTTGGAAACCTGAGCTGTGAGACTCCAAATACTTGTTTGGAAGTGGTGACAGAGTTCTGTGAATGGGCTGGGCCACCTTCCTTCCATTTCTGGGCTCTCTTCTCATTCTCCCTTCTTAGCTGATTTTTAAAATAGGCTGCAATGCCAGAGGGAAAACCTGGGTTGCGGAACTTCAAATAGTCATTCAGTGATTTTCTTTTCTTAATCCTATTTTATTTTTCAGTGAGCAAACATTTATTTTCTCTCCCTCCCTCCCACCCACTGGAAGAAGGAAAAAGAAAAATCTCTTGTAGCAAATATTTTGCTTGACTCTGGCTTTAATAAACTAAAGGCTAGGTTTCTCCATCTCCTACTGAGTCCTCCCTCTGCACCCCTCCTTCCCCATCTAGGCTTTTAAGATTCTTGTGATGCCATGAGGGAGATTGCAGTTGGCATAGTTATTTGTTAGTGGCAGTGACTGAATGACCAACCTTGGATTCTTTTAGGGATTTCGGAGGGGTGGAGGAGTGGCAATGTGAGGCAATCTGGTAGGATGGCAAGGAAAGGGGAGATGGGAGTGGAGGGTGTCCTATGATTAGCAAGTTTGAGAACACCTGCTGTGCAGAAATCTTGACTCTGTCCCCATCACTGAAATGCACTCAGCTGTGAATGGCTTCTCTGGGCCCCTTCAAGGGCCATGAGTGAGCCAGGTTCTTGGGGCCTGACAGAATTTTCCCTGGTTCAGGGAGCAGGGGAAAGTTACAGCCAAGAAGTTCCTGCACTAGAGCTGAGGTCAGATGGGTCAAGGTCAAGGTCCTTGATGTATCTTTTGTTTTGTTTTTCATTTATTTATTTTTAAGTTTATGGACTAAAATAAGCATTTCCATAACGTAGTATAATAATAAAAAAAAAGATGATTGTGTATCTTATTAGATCCTCATAATAGCCCCATGAGGTAGGTGTAGTTATTATTCCCAGTTTACACTTAAGGAAAGAGAAGCTTGTAAGTGTCAGAGATGAGACTTGAACCCAGATCTCCCTGACTCCAAATACAGCATTTCAGCCCCTCAGCTATGCTGCCTGCCATTCAATCCTAACTTCTAGTTTCTTCAGCTGGAAAGCTCTCAGTGCCCACAAGAATGAGTTGAGTACTCAGTGTTTGGGGTACTGCCAGGCTGATTCCACAGCTTCCAGTTCAGACAGCTTCACAAAGCCTCAGGGCCACAGAAATGTTCCACATTTGGCATGGAGGAGCAATTTGGGGGAAACTGTATGTTGTAAAGGAAAGACTGATAAACTTGTAGCTATGGAGCACAGTGGCTAGGACATTGGACCTAGAGTCAGGAAGACCTGAATTCAAATCCAGCCCCCGATACTTACCAGCTAGGTGACTCTGAACCTAACTGCTGTCTGCCTCATTTTCCTCTACTGTTAAGTGGGCACGTAATAGCACCTACCTCAGGGTTGTTGTGAAGATCAAATGAGATAATATTTGTAAAGTGCTTAGCAGAGTGCCTGGCACATAGTAGGTGCTTAACAAACCCTTCTTTCCTTCCTTCCTTCCTTTCCCAGGAACTAAGTTGGAATCCTGACCCTAGCCACTATGGCTAATCATTCAACTTCTGCAGTTCTAAATTCCCTCAGCTGTACAATGATGCCTTCTAACTCATATCCAAATGCCTTCCAATTCCAAATCTATTATTCTGTGAAACCTATTCTTTCCTCATCGGTCTTAGTCTGACAATGAATACAATAACAGCCATCTACATCAGCCTCAACTGTGTGCTTCCTTTAGATGCTGGGACATTAATGCCAAACCATCCATTTGGTGGATCATTCGGGGACCTATAAGTGTGTCCATCCTGGTGAGTTGCCTTCCTCCTTGGAGACTGACTCGGGGATGAGGTGGCCCA
Source organism: Petaurus breviceps papuanus (assembly GCF_028583685.1). NCBI lineage: Eukaryota > Metazoa > Chordata > Mammalia > Diprotodontia > Petauridae > Petaurus > Petaurus breviceps. The sequence goes on from NW_027187336.1 coordinate 266,224, forward strand.
GGCAGGATACTGGGGTAAATCTGCCAGGCTGCCTAGGCTGACTGAAAGGAGGGTCCAGTGTTTGAAGGACTGTTACATGGAAGAGGAATTATTCTTACTCAGAATGGTTCCAGTCTAGGGAAGACACATATTAAGTATTGTAAAGCTTATAAGGGTCAGGGGACCTAAAGGAACAAAAGGAGGGTTTGAATTGGAGGCCAGATGGAAGTCAGTGCTTGACACCACCTCTTAAGAATCTATCCAGAAGGACAATTGGAATAGTGAAGGGTCTGAAAACCATGTCATAAGGGACCAGGGTATGTTTAGCCCTGGAACAGAGAAGACTTAGAGCCATGATATTCATTATTAGATATTTGAAGGGTTTTCATATGGAAGAAGGAATAGATATAATCTTTGTAGTTCCTAGAGACAGAATACATTCAGCTAAATGTGCTTTGTGAGTATTTAGAAAAGAATTAACTACTCATTTACTTTCGATATTGAGAGGAGCATTGATGACTGGGTTTTCATGTGTTTCTTTGTTGGAAATGACTTCCTGGGCAAAGACACACATGGAGGGAACTTGATTCAGGAGGAAACAATTCCCTCTGAAAACCCATGAAGGGGCCCCTCCATTGTGAAAGGGATCTAGTGAAAAACCTTGGCCAGGCTGACTCATGGGAGAACCGAGATTAAAGAGGTCAGTGAATGTCTTTGGGAAGTCAAGACTAGTTCCATCTGGTTTTCTCATGGAAGATCTGGGTTATCTTTTCAAAGATATCTTGTAATTTTGTAACTTTCCCTTCTCTTTTCCTCTGCAATCACCAGCAAGAAATCCCCTTAGAAAACTTTCTAGAGGATTGTGTGTTTATTACAAAGATGGATTATATTTGTTAAGCTCTTTTTAAACCTTAAAGTGCTCTATAAATGCTAGCTCTTGTTATCCTTAAAATAGTAAGGCAAGGTGGTATGGGTGGGACAAGAGGAAGACTGCTGGACTTGGAGTCAGAGGCCTGTCCTGCTGAATTCTGCTTCTTTCCTTAAGTTTCTTTAGCCCTGAAAGGTTGGTGAGGTGGAAAGAGCACTGGACCTAATGTTGGAAGACCCCATTCTGAGTCCTAATCCTAATTAGCTCTAATACTAGCTGTGGGATGACCTTTTACTTGTATGAACCTATACAAGCCTCAGTTTTCCTGTCTATAAAAGGGGGATAATATTTATAATAATAATAATAATAGTTCTTACTCACATATCACTTTAAGCCCCATGGAGTACTTTATGTACAATATCTGATGTGGTCTTATCACAACAACACTGTAAGGCGAGTGCTATTATTGTCTTCATTTTACAGATGAGGAAACTGAAGCACTGAAAGTTTAGATGATTTGTCTATGGTCACACAAGTAATAATTGCCTAAGGAAGAAGTTGAATTTGTATCTCCCTGACTCTGGACCCTTGTGCTCCATCTCCTGAGTCACATTGATTCTCTTGTCCTTACTTCACAGTGTTCTTATGATAGAGTGCCTTGTAGACCTTAATTACTATATTGTTGTTCAGTCCTTTCAGTCACGTCCAACTCGTGACCCCATTTGGGGTTTTCTTGGCGAAGAGACTGTAGTGGTTTGCCACTTCCATCTCCTGCTAATTTTACAGATGAGGAAACTGAGGCAGAGTTAAATGATTGGCCCAGGGTCACACAGCTAGTAAGAGTCCGAGGCCAGATTTGAATTCAGGTCCTCCTCACTCTGGTCCTGGTTCTGTATCCACTGCAACATCTAGTTGCCCTGTACTATATTATCTCCATGTTTAGAGACGACTAAGTGGAACAGTGGCTAGAGTGCTGGAGATGGACTCAGGAAGACCCAAGTTCAAATTCAGCTTCAGACACTGGGCAAGACATTTAACCACTGTTTGCTTCAGCTTCCTCATCTGTAAAATGGAATAATAATAATAATAGCACCTACCTCCCAGAGTTGTTATGAGGATCAACTGAGATAATAATTCTAAATGTGCTTAGTATAATGCTTGGTACATGGTAGGCACTTTGTTACCTAGATAGAGAGCTGAGGATGAAGTCAGGTAGACCTGAACTGAAATCCTGCCTCAGACAAGCTGTGTGACCTTAGGTAAGTCATTTAACCTCTATCTGCCTCACTTTACTCTGTTGTAAAACAGGGACAATCGTCGTGCCTACTTCACAGAGTTATTGTGAGTTAATATTCGCAAAGTGCTTAGCACAGTAACCAGCACATAGTAGATGCCCTAATAGTAGATGCCCTAATAAATGTTTGTTCCTTTCCTTCTTGTAGTATTTATTTCCTTCCTGTTAGTAATTATTGCTTTACAGGGTATCCCAAAAGTTTAAGTGCAGTTCTAAGCTTTAATAACTTACTATAGATGTTTAAATAGCTTAAGACTCAAGTGTTTAAGTTATTTTTAAACAGCTTAAGCTTTGATAGCTTAAAGCTGCACTAAGATTTTTGGAACACCCTACATTTTATTGGCACTTGCTGATAATTTGTGCTAAGGTATGGCATCATTAGGCCTCCTGTGAAGCAGGGAGGCAGAACCTTGAGAAAGATGTGTCTAGGCTCCTGACCACTTCCCCAGCCTGCTGTCTTTCACATTCCAGTGAAGTATACTCAGGCACTCCCTTCACAGGACTATTACCACCCATTCCTTCCCCCAAATTCCCCTCACTCAGCTATCTCAGGAGAAAGAGGGCACAGACTTACAGCATTGTCATGCCATAGATTTAGCCCTGGTGTTAGAGGTTAGAGATGAACCTTAGTATTCATCTCATCCAACTACTCATTTTACAGGTGAGGAAATTAAGGCCCAGCAAGGCCAAGTACATTGTCCAAGCCAGCATAAATCGTAAGTGATAAAGCCAAGATTTGAACTCAGGTCTCCTTGACTCCAAATCCAGTATTTTTTCTATTGTTCCACCCATCCCTAATATGCCATGCTGTCTCAAGAATAAATGCACAGATAGGTAAGTTTTACAAATTATAAAAACTTAGCTTGGGCGATATAGTGGGATAGCATGCTAGACTTATAGCTAGGAAGAATTTAAATCCTGCCTCAGACACTCTGTGCAAGTTACTTAAAAAAAAAAAGTCATGCCTCAGTCTCCAGTCTGTAAAATAAAGGAGCTGGACTTGATGGCCTCTAAATTTTTTTCCAGTTCTAAATCTATGATCTTTTGACTATGGTCATTCAGCAGGTCCATAAATATCATTCAAGATTTCAGCCCAGGTCTTTATGAAATGCAGTCTATTATACTGAGCTGCCTTTGCAGGGGTAAGAGGGTAGTTTAGCTATATAAGAGGTGGTGGAGGACCACCATCTAAGCATCCTTGCTTATCTTTGACACTTATCTTCCTTTGCTTTTACAGGTTAACTTCATCCTTTTTGTGAATATTCTAAGGATTCTAATGAAAAAGCTCAAAACTCCAGAAATGAGAGGAAATGACATGAGCCATTACAAGTAGGTGGGGCTCTTGTTGTCAAAGACTTAATGCTAATTGATGGGCATCCCCTCTGATTCTGGTTCTGTGCTCAGGTGCTGTGGGCGAATAAGAGGGAAATAAAGGTCATCATCCCAGCCCTCAAAAAGTTTATAGTCTTTAAAAGAAAAGTTTACAGATTGTTTCATCATTACTACCACCACTTATTTTACACACACACACACACACACACACACACACTGTCACACATACATTCAAAGAAGGCCTTCTGGAGTAGGTGGGATTGATCTGGGCCTTGAAGGGGTCAGACTGGAGCTCACATATTGTTCTCATGTCATTCAATGTCCATTCACAGGCGGCTGGCCAAATCCACCCTTCTGCTGATCCCCCTCTTTGGTATACACTATATTGTCTTTGCTCTTTACCCTGAAGATACCGTGGAGATAAAACTGTTTTTTGAATTGGCACTTGGTTCATTTCAGGTAATTTTCAGAGAATGTGAATCTTAAGCTGCAAGAGAAAGACCTATTTCCTGTTAGAACAGGGGTTCTTAACCATGTGTGTGTGTGTGTGTGTGTGTGTGTGTGAGACACCTTTGGCAATCTAGTGGACCCTTTCTTAAATGCACAAAATGAATTCCATAGAAGTACAAAGGAAACCAATCATATTGAAAAATAGTTATCAAAATACATTCTTTTTTTAAAAACCAAGTTCAAAGACCCCAGCTTAAGAACCCCAGGAAAAATAACAGCACAGTGACAGGCAAGAGCCTTCATAAGAATTCCCAGAACATGGCTTGGTTTGGAAGGCACTGAGCCTAAGCAATAAGAGATGGGACTGAATCTTGGATGCACTGTGTTTTTTTATGGTTTTGAACCTCAGTCTCTTCATTTATGAAATAAGGTGTGGACTAGAAAATCTTTATGATCTTTTCAAGCTCTGGATCTAGGATTCTATGATCCTAAGTATCCTTGGGAGTATGTATATTTGGGGGTTTGGGGTGGGGGCAGCTAGGTGGTACAGTGAATAGAGCACTGGCCCTGGAGTCAGGAGGATCTGTGTTCAAATCCAGCCTCAGACACTTGACACATTTACTAGCTGTGTGGCCTCGGGCAAGTCACTTAACCCCAATTGTCTTGCCTTCCCTCCTCAAAAAAAAAAAGGAGTATATTTGGGTTAGAAGGATAGATTTCTCCCTGATCAGCATTATTTATTGTCACTCAAACAGAAGGAGGTCAAAATCATCTACCTAGAGTCCTGACTAGCATTCTTAGCATCCAAGGCAAGTAGTATAAAATACATCCTTAAACCAACTTTTAATAACAAGTTCAGTATTGAGGGTGAGGAAGAAACCATAGAACTCACATCCCTATAGGGATGGGGTGTAGGGGAAACAGAGACGTTAGGACAAGATGAAATCAGTGTCGGGAAGCTGCTTACCAGGGGTACAGCTGCCTAGGGAGCAGGTTAGGAGTAGAGGGGTAGAACCACTATTTTTTTCTATTTAAAAATTTTAATTTTTTTCCAATTAGATGTAAAAACAATTTTTCATCATTTATTTATTATGGTCAGACCTAGTAATTTTGCTTTACTAATATTTTATTTTTCCCAATTATATGTCAAAACCGTTTTCAACATTCATTTTGAAAAATTGAGTTTCAAATTCTCTTCTTCCCTCCTCCCCTCCCCACTCCTAAGACAGTAAGCAATTTGATATGTTATACACGTACAATCATGCAAAGCACTTCCATATTAGTCATGTTGTAAAAGAAGACACAAACCAAAACCAAAATAAAAAACAAGAAAAAATAAAGTAAATGAAAAATAGTATGCTTCAATCTGTAATCAGACTTCAGTTCTTTCTCTGGAGATGGGTAGCATTTTTCATCAAAAGGACCACTATTTTAAAATTATCAATTTTCTACTAGGTGTGAAACTCTGTAGTTTCTAGATGCTGGAGTATAAGCATTGTCAGTGCTATTTTTGTTAACATTCTATATCTGCGTCTTCCTTGTATCCCTGTTTGCAAAAACAAATAAAAAAAACTCAGGTGACTGTGTTTCCATGATGCCCCATTGTAGGAGTCATGGAATTCCCTGAGAATTTTTATCATGAAAAGAAACATTGCCTGGTACTTTTTAATGTTCCAAAGTACTTCTGTTCAAAGTTCATTGGATCCTTGTAATATCCCTGGGAGAAGAAGGCAGGGCAGATGGCCCCTGAGAAAGAAGAGGCCAGGAGAGAGCTGGAATGATGGACCCTGAGTCACACAGTTAGAGCTAGTCAGTGACAAGAAACAGGATGAGAACCCAGGTTTCTAAGCTTCCAGCACAGGGCTTTTTCCACCACATTTCCTCATGGACTGAGACTTCCTATTTTCCTAAAGTCGTGGTTTGTGGTCAGTCATTCTGAAAGCCCAAGTTAAGTCCACTCAGCTACTTTTCATGTGTGTGACTCATCAAAGGCAAAACAAAAAGTACTTTCTGAATTTTTCATAAGACTTTTTTCTTTTACTGACAGCTCACATGAAAAGAAATGAGCTTTCAAATTTGCTTATATAAGGTCACTTCTTTCTGAGGCTAATGACTGTACAACTAGGAAAAAACTGAGTAAGCAGGCTACTTTTTCACTGGCCCTGGCTTCCCACCCTCTCCTGGCCAGGATGAGCACTGTTGGAGGGATAGGCGATTGAAGTAGCAAGCAGGTCTAGCCTTATATGTATTTGAACTAGGGAAAAACCTTCATTAAGGGTGATTTAAGGGTCACCAGCAAAACTTTTTGCCCCAAATATCTTCTTCACTGTTGACCTGTTGCTGACATTCAAATTTCTACTGAACAGTCATTTCTTTGGTCTTAGCTTCATCTCTTGTTAAGCTACAAATTCTAATTTAATTGGGTAGTTTAAAAAATTATGTTAAAGGGGCAGCTAGGTAGTACAGTGAATAGAGCACCGGCCCTGGAGTCAGGAGGACCTGAGTTCAACTCCAGCTTCAGACACCTAACTAGCCGTGTGACCTTGGTCAGGTCGATTAACCCCAATTGCCCTCCAAAAAAAAATTATATTTAAAGCCTTAATGTGAATTAATTTATAAAATATTTTCTTCCTTTGTGACAGATAAGAGTTGGTTTTATGGAGAGAAGGGAATAGGGGAGGGAGGACAGAATGAAGAGAGAGATACAAAACATAGTACTCTGCCCAACATTAATAAACATTCATTAAGTGCCTACTGTTGCAGAGAACTGTGCTAGAAACAGGAAGATACAAAGTTTCAAAATATTGGATTCCTACCCTCATGGAGCCTGCAGTCTAATAGGAGAATTATACCAATACTGATAATTATAAAATACACAATTCTATGATAAATGCACTAAACAGATATAAAACGATAGGCTATGCAAATCTCAGAGGAAAGTTTGTTAAAGACATGGAAAATTGGGGAATTCTGAGACAAGGTGACATTTGGGCTGGACTTTAAAGTCTGAGTAGGAATTCAATAGGCAAAGGGAAAAGAGGGAATTCTAGGCATAGAGAACAGCATGAGTTAGGTTTCAGGTACAGGGAAGAGTTCAGTTTGATTGGAGAATATATTGGGTGGAATGAAATAATATGAGATAAAGTTGGAAAGATAAATTGGTGCCAGATTGTGAGGGGCTTTGAATGCTAGTCAAAGAGACTTGAGCTTTACTCAGGAGGTAATAGGGATCTATTTTTTTTTTTAAATAAAGGAAATACACTTTTATTTATTGGCCTTTGTTATCTGTTTGGATAAGTCAGTGTACTCATAAATAAACTTAGTGTGAGGGATCTTCCAAAAAGCCTGTTGGCTAGAGGATAAATGTGTCTAAACACTGTGCCTACATTTATTCCTTTTGTTGTATCTGTTTCTGAATGTAGTATTGTAGTCTTCATAAAATTTGACATTTTTCAAAGATTGTTGGTAATGTTTGGGTGTTGGCAGATTTTGGTGACTTATGCTTGCTGAAACTGTTGAGAGCTGTAAATTGGCTGTCTCAAGACTATATCCCTAACTGGGAAGTGCTAAGCAGAGTATTTACATGTCCAAGAAAGGCTGTAATGGTTAACGGGAAAATGGGCAGCCAGGAAGCAATAAGAGGGCATTGTGCACCTGCTGTTAAAGGGCCAGAATCACCCAGACTGGAAATGGAGTCTCTAAAGGAAAGCTCTGCCACAGGCTGGCCCTGGGAATCCCAGCACAGACAGAGTCAATCCGTAGCATGAAGTTTACACTCACTGTTGGGAGTATATTTAACTTCTGTACACTAAGGTGGCTGGTAATTGAGGGAAGATTTTGTAGAGAGGACTAAATGCAATAGAAGAGACTGAAGTCTTCAGCTGTTACAGTCTCAGTAGATAAGAAGACTGCTTACAAGGGACTAATAAATATGTAAAAAGAAGATGAAAGTGTTGACACAAATGAGAAAGGAGTGGACATTGTGGGGTGTGATAAATCAGTGGAAGGCTTTGTAGAGAAAGCTGAGTCTGGAGTGAGGATTTGAAGGACAGGACAGGGCATGGATTAATGAAGAAGAGAGACATAGGGAGATATTTTGTATTTCAGGTGTTTGGGGAAGAGGATATAAAAATGCACTGAGTAGAGAGTAGCACTGAAAAATATACTCTGAGTTCCAATAGTTTTGTAAAATTATAATAATTTAAATTATATCTGATTCATTAGTTCATTTGAATTTCAAAATAACCCTAATTTCCACATATTATTTATCCCCCTTTTAAAAAAGAAGAAATTGAGACTCTAAAAGGTTAAATGACTTATCCAGGGGTCCTACAGCTAGTAGGTATTGGAGGCAGGATTTGAACCCAGATCTTCCAAATATTGCTCTCCATTCATGACATTGACCATGTTGTCTCTCAAAGAAATTTGGCGCATGAGGTGTTTGGGTGCCTGTGGCAGCCTCGTGTCCTTTGGATGGAAATGGAAGGTTAGAGGGCATAGCAGATCATGGGATCTGAAGTCTAGAGCTGCCATGGACCAAAGAGGCCATTTTACAGATGAGAAAACTGAGGCCTGGGGCAGGTGAGTGACTTGCCTGGATTACATAGGTAGTAAGCATCAGAGCTAGAACTTAGACCCTGTCCTTTTGCAGAACCAGTGTTCTTTCCCCTGTACCAGGATGCTTCCCATGGAGAAATCTACCTTTCCTGCCCTGGGATAAACTTGTCAGGGAGTTCTAGATTGGGCCAGTCAGGTTGTCTTTCTACAGTCTAACCCTGCGGCTCTTTCCCTTGGCAGGGCTTGGTGGTGGCTGTCCTTTACTGCTTCCTCAATGGAGAGGTAGGTATTCACATAATACTTTAGAACTAGAGTCAAAGATTTTGAGTACAGGGAAGAAAAGGTACCTTGGAGGAATGCCTGGAATGGGTTGGTGCCAGGGGGCAGGAGACCTTGGGACAAACCCAGAGGAAAAGGGGCCTGGAGCCTGTCCAGTTTCAGGCCAACTGCCAGCCTGTTCTAGTCTTTGAGTAGGACATAGTTTATAACTGCCTTGACCTCTTTTGGATGTGTCAGGTTATGTCCTTTGGCTTCTACCAAAGATGATATTTGAGAACCTAGGAAGAAAGGAAACATGAGAAGAAAATATCAGATTCCCTTAAATCCCCAGAGGTATTGGCCAGAGGGGTTGGTCAGGTTGGTCACCCCTGCCTCTATGCTAACTGGCCTATTCCAGGATATACCACGGTATTCAGAGTGGGTTTTGAAACTTCTCATCTCCCCATGTGTTGATTGTAGAATCAGTAATCAATGCAATTTCTCCTATTCCCTCACTGATCCCCTGGAATGGAGAGATGGTTTGGAGGGTATGCCAATAATTCATCAATTACTTGTTAACTTCTTGCTGTGTCCCCTACTCTGTGTTGGGTAGAACTCTGCATGAGAGAAAAATAGTAGAGACAGGAAACAGTGTTATAAATTATATTACAGAGGTGGTTTTCTACTCTTTGCTTGGGGTTCATTTATATGATATTACCATGAAAGGATATTAGGGCAACTTTATTTGGGCTTTTGTAAAGCCTGTATAAGATGCGGTCCTTGCCTTCGATGAGCTGGTAGTTTAGTTGGACAGAGGGGAGAGAGTGAATGTCAAAATTTTCTATTTTCCTCTTCAAAGTGGTCAGTTTTTAGAAGTGCAGGGAGGGGTGTTCTGGAGCCAACTTGAAGGGGCTGTTGAGAGTTGATTGTTTAATTTTCAGTGTAAGCATTTACACCTAAAAATCAGCAAACATTGCAAATCAGTGCTTAGTTTTGGTGATCATCTAAACTACAGAAAGTGACAGAGAAAATGTTAAAAATGCACATTAAACTTTAAAGTGTGTCATGTATACATTTTTTTTCTCCCAATAAAAGCTGGTGTTCAACTTTTACCAGCATACCCTTGGGATCAAGAAGACTGAATTGTTATTCCAACTGTAAGTTGGTTTAAGATGGGTCAGAACCCCTCTTTGGGATGACTTTCAGAGTTCATTTATGATCCACAAAAGATAGGGTCTCATTGCTTCATAGTTCTACTTTGTTTTTGAACAAAACCTGCATTTCTTAGCTTACTTTATTCATTAGGCTTTTGTTCTGAGCCTTTTCCAAAAAAATTTTGGAAATTTCCAAAAAGTCAAGTTTTCCTTAAAGGAGAAAGATGTGTCACCACCATGGAGGACAGTCAAAAGAATGTCTGTAAGGAGATTCCAAAGAGCAGCATCATTGGAATAAGTGTACTTCAAAGGTGACTGATGGGTGTAACACTTATTTGAAAGTATGAGTTGTGGCAAATTTGTTTAGAGAGAAAAAAATCCATCTCTCATAAGATAACGTAGCATTTAGTTCTAAGACAATATGGGGTTTACTCTTAAATGGGTGACACAGACTAGACATGCCAAAGGAGTACAGGAGAGAGAGAGAGAGAGAGAGAGAGAGAGAGAGAGAGAGAGAGAGGTAGGCTAAAGGTGGGATTGGAGCTGGACCATGAAAGAATAGTAATCAGTCAACAAACATGTATTAGGCACTGCTATTTGCTAGGCACTATTCTGAGTACTGGGGATACAAAGGCAAAAGAGAAAAGGTCAGGCCCTCAAGGAACTTACATTCTCCTGAAGGACTGGAGTGAATAGCCACGAAGGAAGGGAAGAGGGTTTCAGGCTTGTGGCACAGCAGGAGTAAAGGGGGACAGCTGAGAATGAGTGTGAAATATACCTGTGAATCATGTTGGTTAGAAGATGCTCTTCTTGTCTCTGGGGACAGGTACAATTGGAGATCCAGAGAAAGTGGCGGCAGCGGCACTTGAATAATTGGTTCTGGACGTGTCCATCTCTGAGTTCCTCCTTCAGCAGTGGAGCCAGTGGTCTCACCCACATGACTAAAACCAGCTCATTGGAACAGGGCAGAGGAACTGCCTGTAAAGCCAGTGTCATCTGAGGGATTGGGGGTTAGGAGGATGGAGGAGGCATTGATGGGGGGATTGGGAACACCGACAAGCACTGGACTGCTCTAGAAAGGTGTAAAGGGTCAGTAAACATCAGTAGAGATAGATTTCTCTGAGAGGTCATCACTCTCTAGGGATCCATCAATAAGGCAGAATGCCTTCCATAGTGACAGTAACAATTTCCATGTTCCCAGCCTGGGTATACTTCCTTTTGCTTTTTCCTTTCTTTAGAGTGCCAGTTCCTGATCTCACTTGATAACCTCTTTCCCTCAGTTCTTGGTCAGGTCTCTCTGAGATAGAAGAAGAGGAATCCCCAAAACAAAGAAATTAGAATTGTGTTGAGCAGGTGCAGAGGAAGATGGTTGGGGTGGAGGAGAGATTTGAAGACATGTCATAGGAAGAATGATGGAAGGATCTGGGTATTTTCAGTAAAATAACTGTTTTTGAATATTTGAAGGGCTGTCCCATGGAAGAGAGAGTATATCTGAATGACGTGTGTGGTTCCATGGACAGAACTAAAACCAGCTGGTGGAAGTTACAGATACACACATTTTGGCTCAGTGTAAGGACTTTGTGGCGATAGCTGTCCAATAACAGAATGAACCACTAGTCAGAGATTATAGTAGTGGAAATTCATGCATTTAGGATCAAGTTGGACTGAATGACCTCTGAGACTCTGGATTCTGTGATTTAGTCTAGAGGCAAGGGGAGTATAAATTCAGTGGGAATAGTTGGGATGCCATCTCTAGGTCCCAGTTGGAATATTTCGACATTTGGAAAGGGGAAGCTGCTGAAAACCAGCAGCCTATTACAATGAGGGTTCTATTTAATGCTCCACAACTGAAGGAGAGAAGAAAAAGATGTGTTAATGCATCTTGACAGTGGTAGTGATTGATTCTTTAAGACATTTTGAGGGTACTTGAAGGAACTGGGAATACCAGGTTTCTTCTTACTCTCTTAAGAACTGGAACACGATGGAAAGGCCAGTTCACTTTTACAGACCTCATCATCTTTCTCCGCCTCTATACACATAGCAGAAGTGTTAGAAAAGCCTTTTGAATCATGTGATTCTTCTCCTTATCCATTCTTAGCCCTTGCAAAATAGTGAAAAGAGATGAATTTGGTCTCTAGTCCTCTCCTGTCTCCTCATCTCTCATATACCTTTTTTTTCTTCTTTTTGGAGAAGGGAGGACAGGGTAATTAGGGTTAAGTGAGTTGCCCAAAGTCTCATGCCTAGTGTTGTGTTGTGTCTGAAGTCACATTTGAACTCAGGTCCTCCTGACTCCAGGGCTGGTGTTCCATTCACTGCGCCACCTAGCCTCCCCTCTCATATACCTTTTTCAGTGTCCCCTGCTACCCTCTCAAGTCACCTACTGTTATCATGGTCACTCCATCCCTACCATTGTAATTTACATGTTTTGTATTCTGTACCTCACTCTCCCTGGTCTGTTCAAGGTGACAACTAATATAGTCATCTAATAAAAGACAGGTACTGAAGTGGAAAGAGAACTGGACTTTGATTCAAAGGACATAGGTTCAAATCCTTGTTCTGCCACTTGGGGAGATCACTTAACTTCTCGGTACTCGGTTTCCTCATATACAAAATGTGGAAATTGGACCGGAATTGTTTCTAAGATTCTTTCCAGCTCTATATCCTATGATCCAAATCTTATCCTACCTCCCTTTCTCTGCCATGTGCTTAAGGAAGAATGTGAGAGGGGATTACCCTGTCCTCCATTTACCCCCAGATTTATGTGTGTGATTTTTGTGAGGCCAAGGGAGTGTACAGCAGAATGATGTAGACAATGGGTCAAATACTACCTAGAACAAGGACTGGAAATAGGCCATTGGATTTAATGATTCAGAAATTATTAGTTATTATAAAGAGGTATTTCACCGTATTTATTATTTCATAAATATAAAAATATATTCATTTTCATAGAAGGGAGACAACAGGGCTACCTTTCTTGTCTAAGCTTAGAGAAGTGGTTTTAATGGGGAGGAGGATTTTAGGCTGGTTATAAAAGTAAAATGGTTCCAAGACTGGTGAGAGATTTGGGAGCAAGAAGGGCTTATTATTTCTCTAAAACACACAATATGAATGTAAATGGATGCAACCCATTGCCCAAAAGCTAAGTTCTGGTCTAGCAGTTTGCAGGACTCAAGTGTTGAGGGGGTGGAGGGAAGGATGCTTCTCACAAATCATTCTTTGGCTCATGCCCTCATCCAGTTTTCCCTGAGAATGTCAGAATTTGGTTCATTGTTGCCGCTCTACCTAGGGTCTCCGCAGAACATTAGGATATATATAGCCCATGTCTTTGTCTTTATGAAAAAAGGTAGAAGTGCACTCAAATCAAAGTCAACTCCAAGTCATGTCATCATTTCCCTGATGCCATGGTCCTCTCGGAAATGAAGGACAAACACAACCTGTGAGTGGACCAAGCAGAATGGGGACCCAGCTAGTTGGATAACTAAGCTCCTCCTTCTCCTCTCCAAAAGAAGGTAAAATTTGATGGCCAGAAGCTGCCCACTTAACTTGGGGTTTACTGGCTAGATTCTTCTTTCTCTCTTCCTTCCTTTTCTTTCTTTCTTCACAAAACCTTAAAACCAGTTCACTCAGAAGCTCACAGATTGGACCACAACAGGTCCCTGCCCAAGCTTCACTTAATAGCTGTATTTTGTATCCTCCTGGCTTAGAGTGAACATCAATGGTAACTGTTCCTCTTTGAAACTGCAAGCCTGAGGGTCTTCCCCTCCCAGCTAGATATTTTTTTCTTTTTTCTAATTTAAGGGGCAATCCCTTGACTCACTTCTTCAAGAGGTCTATTCACTGAATGGGTGGTACCTCACTCTAAGTGAGCACCTGAAAAGGCCTTAGCCTAAAAGGGCCAGGGTCTCCCATTGCATCCTGAGTCATCTCCAGCCATCCTGATTAATATCTGGCCACTGGACCCAGATGGCTCTGGAGGAGAAAGTGAGGCAGGTGAACTTGCAGAGTCCTCCCTTGCTCAAATCAAAGTTAATTGCAAGTCATGTCATCATTTCCCTGATTCGACGGTCCCCTTCAAAAACAAAGGACAAACACAAGTATTCAGGCTAATGAAGCATCAATTACAGGGCAAACTTTTATTTCACCCAACACAGATATGAGGGCCAGGAATAGGTTTGCTCCTCCATGTTTGGAAAGGGCACTAATCTGACTGGCAAGTGGGGGCCTGGATTCTAATTTTAGCCAACACTAATTTGCTGTGTGACTTTGGACAAATTGCTTCAATAATCTGGGTTTCAATTTCATTGGTCAAATTGGGAAAATATCTTCTTTCTCTCTCTCCCAGAGGGGTTGTGAGGATCAGAAAGAATTTTACTAAAAAAAAAAAAATAAAAGTACGATAATGAATATAAGGTGAGCTTCATCCTATTTTGGTTTAAGACAAGTAGTCCCTTGTTGCTTCTTGGCTTTGGATCCTTTTTGGATCAGGGACTCTATCTTCTCTCCAGGAATATTGATTTAGGAACTTGTTACTCTCTGGATGCCTCTCTCTGCTGCCATCTCTGGGGGCCATTTGGTTTCCATTCCTTTACAGCTACCATTTGAATATGAGGTTCCCAGAGGATCTGGGGGAACTGCCTGGATAAGTGGGTTCCCCATCTCCCTAATCTACATCTGAGTTCTCAAAATCAATATGTTCCCAAAGGTCCAGAACTCTCATAATTGGAAGGCCTTAGAGATTACATACCTTCCTAAAACACAATTGTAGAATGTTCTTATAGGCGTGATTAGAAATTGCAAGATAACACAACTCAATAAGCAAAACTAAAAATTTCAAAATAAAGGAAAAAGGCCAATATTACACACATACACACATACACATGAAAAATGCTTAATGTTCAAGTCAATCGCCTTCTTCCTCCAGACTTGCATCCCATAGTCTGGGATGATGACTGGATATGACTTCCCAGAGATATAACCACTTGTCCCACATTGAAGCTGTAGCTTTACATGGACCAGCTTCAGTCTTGGCAAGGACAGGGGTTCCTACATGTGTGTACCTGAGGGACCCAAGTTCACTTTGTGTTGCTCCTCTTTCTGTGTCTCTCAGCTATGGTCCCAGTCCATTTTTCCAGATACATTTCTATTGCCTTTTAGAGTCCACATCCAAGCATACAGCTCTGACTCACATGAGTCATGGCTCAGTTTTCTTCAATGTGGTATAAATGACCCAACAAGTACCAAGGGGTATGGTTACTCTTTACATCAAGGAAATAGCATTAAAGTCCCAAATCTCATGCCAGTGTTTATGTGTTAGTGTTTTAGAGAGAGATGTCTTCAACCAAGTCCTCATTCTTCATCTTGTCGGCCTTGACCAAAGCATTCCTGGTCACATTGTCTCCATAGACATCTCTTATTAGCCCAGGAGCTCTATCCCTCCTTCCATCTTAGAGACTATATTCTGATTGCACTGTAGCCCATAAAAATGAAACAAGAACTCTCAGCTAATCTTCCTGTCACCCTGTCAAAGCCCTACTCAACAAGGTTTTTAGAATCAGAAGGGAAAAGTTCATCTCCCTACAAGGCTCAATGACATAAGTAGAAACAGAATTTGAACATAGGTCCCTTTGAGTCAATCCAGTACTCTTTGCTACAGTATGTGTGAATTGTTAGAAGTTTCACAACCTAAATCATACTGCTAATATTTTATCAGTTCTCTACTGAGAGCTCAGCTCTCCTGGTCTCTTCATGAGATGTCTCTCAAGTTCAAGGTTAGGGATTGAAAGGAGGTGGGGAGAAGCATAGAAGGATAAGTGCACACTTTGGGAAAGGACTTTGGAAAGGGCACTAATCTGACTGGCAAGTGGGGGCCTGGATTCTAATTTTAGTCAACACTAATTTGCTGTGTGACTTTGGACAAATTGCTTCAATAATCTGGGTTTCAATTTCATTGGTCAAATTGGGTAAGTATCTTCTTTCTCTCTCTCCCAGAGGGGTTGTGAGGATCAGAAGGAATTTTACTAAAAAAAAAAAAAATAAAAGTACGATAATGAATATAAGGTGAGCTTCATCCTATTTTGGTTTAAGACAAGTAGAGTTCCCTGCTGAGATTTTAGATGTTTCCTCTGACTATTGCTACCATTATGTGGGAAGGAAAAGAAGGGAATTAGTTCATGCCAATAGCCCTCAGTCCCTTCTTCAAATCGAGGTGGACTTATTGGCAGATAAACACTTAGAACATGTATGATCTGAATTACTTTATTGAACATTTCTTAGTCCTTGAAGGCTGACTCTTCATTTAAAGAATCACTCCACAAAGAAACCCATTGAGGCTTAACATTGTAAAAGGTGCACACATTTGCCTTTTGCAATTAGGATATAGATAGAAAATGTCTGAGTACAAATAAGTATGTCTTGCATTTAGAATATAGATAGAAAATGTCCGAGCATAATGTCTAGTCCCTCTTGCTGGAGAGAGATTAAATAAAGAGGGATAAAAGTCCCTCTGCTGATGCAGCTGGGCTCTCCAGTGTCCAGAGAAGAGCAAGCTTCAAAGTCTCCTTGAGGCCCTGAAGTTCATTTCCACAAAAACAATGAGCTCCCAGGCCACTCAGTCTCAGGGCCTCAGTAAGGCCAAGGTTAGCCTAAATGACTGGGTTTTTTTATATTTCCCTGGGGCCAGTCACAGATTTCATCACAGGGAAAGGGGCTTTTGAGTTAATGTCAACAGAGTTCCTGGAAATTTGGGGACAGTTTGGTTATTCCTATCCTATTCCTTCTATTTCATCCCACCTCTATCTACAATCCTCACAGTCACCATTCCTCAGTTAGAATTTTGGTTTTAACTTATACCTTTCTGAATTGTCCTTATGAACTTAGAACCTCACCCCAGTTTTCTTTTTGGAGGGCAATTGGGGTTAAGTGACTTGCCCAAGGTCACACGGCTAGTTTTTGTGTTAAGGTGTCTGAGGCCGGATTTGAGGTCCTCCTGACTCCAGGGCTGGTGCTCCCCTCCCCCACCCCCAGTTTTCTGCTGCATCTTTACCTAATGCTGTCCTTTGTCATTCAGAATGTCACTAGTCCCCAAATCACTTAGAAAAACTTCCCCTAGGTCCCTAACCCTGGTAAATCCCTACTCAATTTCTCAAAGGTCCCAATCTAGCAAGAGTCTGACATTAGGGGAATGGTATTTAACAATCTGGTTGTAGCTAATTTCAGTTTGTCTCTCCCATAATGCTATAAGGTTATTGACAAACATTTACTATCCCTTGGTCCCTGGAGCCTTCCCACAGAAAAATTCTTTTTTTTAATGTTCAGAGGCATGCTATGCTTCAAAATGCATTTTAAATGCATAAAAAATATATTTAAAGTGCCTAAAATAGACCAGAGCATGGACACCATTCCCAGACTTCCAAATAAATGTTAAAATGAAGTTATTATTGTCTTGGCAGGTAAAAGAATTTAGCCCAGCATACAGCTGGCCACCACCTCCAATAAATATAAGCACAGAGTGGTACTAACAAGGATAGTGACTAGAATGGAACATCCAGGGAACCTAGTAAGCAGAACACTGGTCAGCTGTGTCAAGCCAGGTCACTGGGTAGGGGCTTGCAAAGGAAGAAAAGAGATGTTTGAGCAAAAGTCTGAGCAGAGGGGAAGAGACTTGGATTAACCAGTACAGACCAAATGGACAGGAGGAGAGGAAAGACCTAAGGGGTAGAGTTACAGAAATGAAAAGAATGTCAACAGATATGAATAGAAATAATGGACTGAGGGAAACCTTACATCCCAACTGGCCTGAAAGAACCTAGAAGGGAGATAATGCAAAGCTAAAGAATGTAGATAAATTCCAGCTGGCAAAGATCATAATCTCTGCTTCACCTACCTAAGAAGAAACCCTCCTCCTCAGAAACACACACAGAGAAACTTAATGATGGATATTAATCATTATCCAAGGTCTGTCACCTAGCAATTGGCAAAGTCCAGCAGGTCAAGGTATGTGTACTAATTAAGACTTGCTTTTAAACAAGCTGTATTCTGGGAATGGAAAACACTGAATTAATTTACTCACATTTAAACTGTTAGTGGTGCCTGCTTAAGCAAGCAAGCATGAACACACACACACACACACACACACACACACACACACACACACAAATGTATCCCTGATTTTAAAAGTCAGTAAAAGTCAACTCAGTGAGCAGAAACAACAATGAAACAAACACTGTTGAGCTTGGACCAGAAAAGGAAAATCACCTGGTCAGCAGGTAGAGAGAAGTAACCCTACACCTCAGCTCTTCTCTCCCAGAGGTATTCACATTGCCAGAGGCCCCACCGGGTCTGGCTATGCAGTGATTGAAGGACCCACCCCCAAATTCAGGGATGCAATTAAACCAGATCACATAAAGTTTTTTTTTTTTTTTTTTAAGCAATCAGGGTTAAGTAACTTGCTCAAAGTTACATGGCCAGTTATTTCTGGGTGTGGTGCTAAGTATCTGTGCCCGGATTTGATCTTCGGGTCATCCCGACACTGGAGCCAGTGCTCTTACTCGCTGAGCCACCTGGCCGCCCCTCTCATAAAGTTTTTATTAAACTCCTAATTCATTCAAGGGATTCTAAAGACACCTTGAGCTCCAGATCAGTTACACATCTCAGAAGACTGTCAGGTGGGTAACTTTCCCTATAGAGATCCCATGATTATTCTAATTGGAACAGATGAACAAAGATTTAAAAATTCTTCAATAAAAAAAATCCAAAATTTCTTTAAAAATCTTGTGAAATGTATAAGGAATGAAATTCCCTCAAACTTTCTCCTTTCGACAATTAAATGGCTATTTAACCTTAGGAAGTTCGCTTCAGTTTGAATAGAAGTGGTAATTGTAGAGCAAGTATTTATCTTTTTAAAGACTGGAGTCTTATCTTATAAATGGGGGTGGGTTGAGAGAGTGGGTAAGAATACTGAAAATTTATGCCAAGTACTTTTACTTCAATTTTCTGGGTATTTCAGGACAAACCTTGCTTTTACGTCTGAATTATGAGGAAGGAAAAAGGAGAGGGAAAGGAAAGGAGATGGAGGATAAGAAGGGAGGAGATAGAGCAGGGGGTTAGGAGAAGATAGGATGTAGTTGCAGTCAAACCAGATTAAGCAGCAGTCCTTAGAAACTCCTCACATGTGTCATCCTCTTTTAATGGGACAAAACCAACCGCAGGAGATACTCCTGGAGGAAGCTTTTTGAGGTCAGAGATGAATCCTTGAAGGGCTGGGCTGAGGAGGCAGGAATAATCTAAGCTTAAATTATTTTTAAGCAACTCAGTGGACCCTATGTTAATACAGAAAAAGTTAAGTGTGAATTTCCTGTTAGTAAACCTGCAAGAATTCAACAATATTCAAATGCTGTTGAGGATAGGCAGAGAAAGCTACCTTAAAATTCTTTAAAAAAAATATACATTTGATAAAGGAATTGGTTGCTTGGACTCCCCACTTCTTGAATCTAGATGGACTCTCCCTTCTTTGTACTCAGCTACTGAACTGTCACCTGAGGTTTCCTTGACTGCATACCCCACAGGTCATGGCCAACAGGCCTTTCAAAGGGCATCTTTCTACCCTAGAAATAAAGCTTTGGAATACTGTCAGCAGCACCTTATTTGACCACTTGAAGATTCCTCCCTTAAAGTGTTCCCACAGCCCCAGCCTATTTGACTTAAATGTCACTTCTCCTCTGCAAAATTACTGGCATCTGAGCCTTGACTTCAATTTTTCTTCTTAAGACCTCCAGATGAATGAGAGCAAGGTATTTTGTTTTTTTAAATAATCGAAAACTCCACAAAGAAATGGTACATGACTTTAAAGAAATCTGTGGCTTTACAGAGTCTGTTTCTCTCAGGCATCGAGTAGAAGCTCATTCTCAGGAAGGACTGAGATCTCTCATTTTCTAAAACTTTTTTAGTCCATTCCACTGGTGTTTGATACTATTGATGTGAAGGCCACTGATTCCATTTAGGAAAAAGAGGAAGGAAGAGGTGAATTCACACCAGAACATCAAGGTGAAACCTGTGAAGGTGACCTGGTCCTTGAAGAGGATCACAAAACTGAAGAGTCCCATAAAAGATAAGCCAAAAGAGATTAGGATGAGGATGGAGCCCATAGCCCATTTCCGCCAAGAGTGGGCATCTTCACACACCTGGGAGACCATCAGGAGCTCCAGGCCAAAGATGGCCACCACCACAGCCAGAGCCCCCATACTTCGGGCCAGGACCATACCCACTGCCAATCCATTCACCTGGGCAAGGTGCAAGTCTGTGAAGCAATTCAGCTCACTATTATTGGTGAAGGCACAGAAGTGCCACAGGCCGAACAGCTGATCCTTCACCAGGAGCCAGTGGCCATCACATATAGAGATGGAGGACAGGACCACAGCAATGGCAGCACACAGAATGATCAGGGTTCGGATGCATGATTCGAAGAAGAACTTCGTTGGCCTCTTCTGAGCCAATAGCTTCTGAGCCTGTAAGACAGCATACCATATTCTACAATCTAGCATCAATGTCCATCTTGAGCATGAGAAAACATAGGTAAAGTGCCCTGCAAATCTTAAAGCACTATGCTAGCTAGTATTGTTGTTGCTATCATCAACAAGTCCATATATAAAGAGTCCCTTCTACTCAAGCTACTCTGTCTCTCAAACCTGCCCTGTGCTTTTGTAGTTCCAAATCTTTGCTCCTGCCATCCCTTCTCTCTAAAATATTCTTTTTGTCCCTCTGGGACACATTCTTATCTATTTAAGTCTAATGGAAAGGGAGTTGGATGGAAAAATCAGACTCTAGTCTATTTCTAGAACTGCCTACTAACATGTTAGGTCACCTTGGACAAGTCATAGGACAGTAGGATTTGTAGTACAGTATTGGAAAAGATTGTAACGATTACCTAGCCTAATCTTTTTATTTTACAGCTGAGAAAAACTGAGGTCTAGAGAGAATAAGTGATGTGCCCAAAATTACACAGGTGGTCAGAAGAAGAGGTAGGCAGTGTTTGGACTTGGATCTTTTGACTTCAGATCTGTACAGGGCTACTTCTTCTGGGCCTGAATTCAACTATAAAGTGGTTCCTCAAAAGTGACCTGAGCAGAAGGTTCTGGCTTTTTGTTTTTTTAAACAGCATTGTTGGCTTCTTGATAAAACCTGATAAGAAGGAACTG
The DNA here is from genome assembly GCF_028583685.1 of Petaurus breviceps papuanus. Classification (NCBI taxonomy): domain Eukaryota; kingdom Metazoa; phylum Chordata; class Mammalia; order Diprotodontia; family Petauridae; genus Petaurus; species Petaurus breviceps. Next base: position 287,308 of record NW_027187336.1, read on the forward strand.
GCAGTAAGGATGACTGCCTGGAAAAAATAGTGTTGACTGTAAACCTGGTGGGATGGATGGTGAGACTAGGCTGCCTAATATATGGGGTTCACTCCTACCTTCCCTTTCCACTTATTCACTCTCAGTTTAGTTTTGCACTCGAAGCACAAGGACACCTATAATTGCTCTTTAAATTCATTCTAATTTTGTGAAGTAGGCAGAGCAGGTAGCATCACCTGGAGAAACTGAACCATAGAGGGGCTGTCACACGACTGAAAATTGCTATGTAGAAGTAGCTATGAGTTGATACATCTTCTAATCTGGTTAGGAACAGCACAAGGTAGTGGTCACTGCTTAGCTGCCAATTATATCAGATATGTAACCGTGGGCAATTCACTTAAGTTGTGTTAAGTTCCTTGATAGGTAGAATGGGGATAATGACATCTGTACTATCTATTTCATGGGAATAAATAAATTTTGAAAAACTAAAAGCATTTTTTTGGGGGGGCAACCTAAGAAAAGGCACCCAACATGAGATGAAGTAGATGATCTCTAAGATCTCTTTCAGCTCTACTGTGTTTCCCCGATAATAAGACACTGTCGTCTTAATTTTTTGGACAGAAAAACACCAGAGGGCTTATTTTCAGGGGAGGGCTTATTTTAATGAACATTGACAGCAATTTTAATAAACAGGTAAATGTGAACAAAAAAATGTACCTTTATTCAATAAGCAAATCACTGGGGAAGAACAGGATGACGCACTCACAGCTGCAGCTCTGGATGCAGCTCGGAGCACGGCGTGCGTTTGGGGGGGGGGACGGTGCATACAGAGGGTACCGTAATATAGCGGTAGCGCAGGAGATCACCTTCACTACAGTAGCAATCTCAATAGGGCTTATTTTCGGGGGAGGGCTTATTTTAGAGGAATCTTACACAGTAAGGGGAGGGCTTATTTTCGGGATAGGTCTTTATTATCAGGGAAACACGGTAAACCCTAAGACTCTTCCATTAGATTGTAAATTCCATGAAGATAGGGACTGTCTTTTGCCTCTATTAGTATACCCAGCACTTAGCACAGTGCCTGTCACACAGTAGGCACTTAACAAGTGTTTACTGATTGATTAATCCCCAAATCCATTGCAGCCAAGGACAGAGAAACCTTTCACCCTTAAAGACAGCTCTATCAGCAAAACAGGTACACACTGTTCCACCTGACCTAGGTAGAGAAAGGACTTTAGTCTTCAGGGCTACCCAATATCAGAAAGAGACATTCAGTGGTGGAAGTGTTTTGTTTGTTTCTAAAGAATCATTGAATTCTCAAGTTAGCAGAGAAATTAAAAGATTAACGATCTATCTTATCCTCTGAGCTGATACAAAAAGTATCCTTAAATTTTTCCCCTCTCTTCCCCCCCCTTCTGAAGATGTTTGAAATTTTCCCAAGGTCCCTTATGACTAATGTTTTGTGGTTCTACTATAATACCTAAAATGAGGAAGTGGGAATTACTTCTACCTATCCATGGCTTTTACTTTCTCTGAGCTCTCAACCCTCATAATGGTAACTTGGTAGAATTGCTAGAACTTGCCGACATCTTATTTTCTTTTAAAGAGGTAACAGTTAGTTCCTTGTTGTTCTATCCAGATATTCCCATCTCACCAGTTCCACCTCTCCAAAGTGACAATGCCAGATGCTACCTTCTCTTATTGATAGAAAAAAAAAAACCTGTTAGAAAAACCTTGGAGACAGCTTACTGTCTCCAAGTTCGGGGCTCTTACCAGCAATTCCTGATACATTCTTATTTTACCAATGGATCCCTCAGGATCCAATCCTCATGTACCTTCACAAATTAATTTACTGAACCAATTGACCAAAGTGGGAAAGGCAAATATATATAATTGTGGGAGGGGCTAAGAAAAGCATGATTTAAAAAATAAAAATGAAACACCCAACTTTGTATTAGGAGCCCCCAGTTAACAGCAAGGAAAGAAGTTGGCTAGAAAAGCAAACCTGTATGTTCTCTTACTAAACATAATGGTAAAGCAAGTCCCATGAACTTTGAGAAACACATTTTTTGGAACTGCAATTAAGGCTGCAAGGGAGAAGGTAAACTTCTCACATAGCATGATCATTTCCCCATTTTCCTAACCCTGAACTACTCAGCTATCCCAATCCCCATTTCAGACACTAGAGCTTGTGTTTTCACACCTTCACAAACAAACAAAAAATCAAACCAATCCTTTGATTTGACAGGCCTATTAGACTAGAAAATCATTTTACAAATCAGGTAGATTATTCATATCTCCCAAAGATTCGAATACTTTACAATTTTCAAAACACTTGCATTATCTTGTTTGCTCCATAGAAATATTATGAAATAGGCAGGGCAGGTAATAATTGTTCTCATTTTACAAATGAAGAAAGTAAGGTTCTGGGAGTTCAAATTGAAGGTCACTCAGCTAGTTAAGTAGTGAACTAGAATCCAGGTTTTTTTTTTCTATCAATCGGAGAAGGTAGCATCTGGCTTTGTCACTTTGGAGAGGTGGAACTGGAGAGATAGGAATATCTGGATAGAACAAGAGAAGCTTACTGTCTCCAAGTTCAGGGCTCTTACCAGCAATTCCTGATGCATTCTTATTTTACCAATGGATCCCTCAGGATCCAAGCCTCGTGTACCTTTACAAATTAATTTACTGAACCAATTGACCAAAGTGGGAAAAGCAAATATATGATTGTGGGAGGGGCTAAGAAAAGCATGATTTAAAAAAATAAAAATGAAACACCCAACTTTGTATTAGGAGCCCCCAGCAATTAGATAATATTCTGAAATGAAGATAAAGAAATTGTGAAAAGATTTGGGAAGAGTGCAAGCAAACAGCAATAGAGATTGTTGTTGCTTTTTTTTTTTAATAAAGGCATTTGTCAAAAACTTTCTGGGAATCCTATCACAGTTGTCACACTGTAGGGAAGCGTCAAATCATCCTCAGAGTATAAGTACGAAATTTGACGCAGGTTTTCCAACTTGATCTCCCTTTGGCTTTATTCTAACACATTCCAGTCTACACTTCCTTTTTCTGGGAAAACCCTCTCAATGGCCAGGGCTCCCCCTAGAAGAGGGAGCCAGAGTTCCGATGGAATTTCTGGGGGGAGGGCAGGCAGAAAACATAAGAGATAAGTGTTCATTTCCCGAACCTGCAACTCCGAGCTTTCTTTCGCACCTCTCCAGCTCCCAGACAGAATTTCCATAACAGAAATTAACTCAGAATGGGAACCACAGGCTGACACCCGGGCGTAGATACCGCAAGTTGGGGTAGTCCCAGGCTGTCTCCCGCTAAATCCAGCGGAGAAAGTCACCTCCAGGTCAACTTGGGGACCCGGACAAGCCAAATTCGGCTGCAACAGAGTGGCAGTGGGGAAGGAGAGGACGCCTGTCTGCCCAGCCTCCAGGATCCCAGAGCGTACCGAAGACGCATGCCGGTGCTCGGATGGGCACGGAGACCCCCCAGCTCCTCAGTAGGAGACATCCATGGCCCGGGCCAAAGTTTCTCGCTGCATCTCCCTCCTCGGGGTCCCCTCCCGTATACCTGAATCGCGATGGCCGTCATGCCGCCAGCGGGAGAGCGTACTCAGCTGATGGACGAAGCAGCCACGACTCCTCAGCACAGGCCAAAGTGCCTCCAGCAGCCGGCTGACTAGTGGCAACTGCACGTCGGGTGAGAAGGGGCGGAGCCAAGACTCGGGAACCCCGGGGCAAGGGGGAGGGGAGGGTGGTTAAAAACAGAGCTATTAACCCCAGGCTGGTTGCACCGCCCATCCCCAGGCTACCCTGGGCTGCTCGCCTTACGCTGAGTCAGCTAGTGCGGTCCAGAGATCCCCTAGAGATGTTGGGGGAGGGCGCACTAAGGACGATGGGTTTTGGGGGGAAGTGCATCCGCAGGATAAGAATGGGGGAGCTGGAGTTGCGAGGGGACCAGGAACCGCTAGGGAGCCAGGGGAGAAGGTTCGGGGGAGAGTAAGGCTGGGCTCTCCCTGCTGTTGTTTCATGTCACGAACTTGCTAATGTGTCACCTTGAATTAGGTCTCGGGTTTCATTTGTGGTCTGATCTCCCTAACTGGAGTGTAAATTCCTAGAGGACAGGCATGCGGGTAGCAGAAAAAGCTATCAAGACCAGAAACTCGACCAGTGACCATAGGCAAGTAATTTAACTTCTCCCTGCTTCAGATTTCTCTTTCTTGAAAGGGGGTGTGTGGCTGGAGGAGGGGTGGGTGGAGAACAGGAAAAAGTAACCTTTTCTCTCTACGAATTTGTAGTGGGAATAAAATGAGTAGATATGAGAGTATTTTTTTTTCAAAGGTCACTCCCATTTAACCTATTTAAGCAGTTGCTGTGCGGTAGGTGCTGGGATACAAAGATAGAATACAATCTCTGCGATCCAGGGTCTAATTCCAAAATACAAAGACACAAATAACTATGTTAGAACCGGAGGAGGTGGAGCAAATGAGATGTCCAGGCAAAGTGCTATGAGGAATCTGAGATGAGAGGTCATTTTCATCTTTGTCTAAGGGGCAGGGGTCAGTGTTGGTCAGTGAGTTGGGTCTGGCATAAATGGAGACATATCAACAGATAAATATAGGGAGGTGGAGGAAGGAGACCATTTCAAGCATGGAAGATTTTGTGAGCAAAGGTAAAAAAGTGACAGGAAAGTGGAGGACAAAAAGGAGGGACAGAGGGTAGTTCTGTCTGGTTCCAAAGTGGAAACGTAAAGAGAAGTGGTATAACATAAGGTTAAACATCGTAGGGACCCTAGGATTGAACTACTAGAATTTAATAGGCAATGGACATTCACCTCATGGCATTTAACTTAAAAGTGACAAGATCAGAGTGATGCTGCTGAGGTACAGGTTCTGGGAACCCCCTTGAACTCTGATTGAATCCTCCCATTTGATGGGGCATTTGCATGAGGCACTAAGCCTTTCCATGTGGCTGCCCAAACCTTTGTTACTAGCTTGGCCCTCCATTGTCCATCTACTTCCTACCCTTGAGCCTATCAAAATATCTATACCCAAATCAACTGTTACCTGACCTCAACTGACTCCTGAAGATCCTCCCCAAACTCCTTCCCTAGAGCACCCCTAGATTCCTCCCACAACCTTTCTGTATATAAGACCCCATCTTGTTTCCATGTAATGTGAGAGCGCCATAGATTTTTCTAGCACAGACTTACTCGTGTCCAATACAGGTGAACTTTTAATAAATTTTGCTTTTCTTTGGCTGAGAGAAGACTTGCATCGAATTCATTCGGCAGGACCCAGCATGTTGGTGTTTTGGTGTCTCCTGCACCCCTTATCACTTTATGATGACCTTCTTCATTCAGTATGATTACTCAGGCTAAGTATTTTTTTTTTTTTTTGCTTTTTGTTTGTCGGGAGAAAGGTAGGGCAATTGGGGTTAAGTGACTTGCCCAAGGTCACGAGGCTAGTTTTGTGTTAAGTGATGGGGTACCTGGGGTCAAAATCAATTCGTAAAACCAGTTTGTACAATTGTAACTGCAATTTGTATTGTAAAATTGTAATCTGTAAAATCCCTTTCCCAGCCTCAAACTCTGCCCCTTCCCCCTATCGGAACTCAGCCTGGGCAACAACTTGTGACTCCTTTGTTCTTACTTAATCTCTTCATGTCTCCTCCCCTCTGGCCCAAATCTCACCTAAACTATCTATGCACTAAAGTCACAAGTTCCTCTCAGGCAGCTCTAACCTTTATCTATGCACTGAGGTCCCTTCTCTCCATCCAGTCAGCCCTGACAATGGTAGCCCTACCCTTTAAAAGCAAAAGCCTGTACCTGTCTCACTTGCAGGTCCCCTAAAGGACTCTTGCCCAGAAGCATAACAAAAAAATTCTACAACTCTCACTCTAATTAAGCCTGAGACCTTGTATTCTTTCCAGACGCTATTGCAGGTTTTCTAGCGTTAAATAAGATCAGAATTCCCGCTGAACCTAGAGGGAGCCATCCCTCATCATTAAGTATCTGAGGTCGGATTTGAACTCAGGTCCTCCTGACACCAGGGCCAGTGCTCTCTTCACTGTGCCACCTAGCCTCAGGCTAAGTATTGTTAGGGGACAGAATAGAGACAGACTGACTACAGGTTTGTATAGGGTGGTTGTAGTTTGAATGCAGACTAGAGGTTGCCAGAGATATGGCAGAGGTAGAAAGGACTTTATTATGTTTAAGTGAGGAAGTGAACAGAACCACTGAAGACTCTAAGAAGGTTTGGAGGCTCCATGGGAAGATAGGTGAGCTCTTGACTCACCTTACCATAACCATGGCTGTAGCCCACCTCTCAGCTTTCTCTTCCAGCTTTCTTTTTCCCTTAATGGGATGTCATTGAGTAGTTGGACTCCTTGTGACCCCATCTGGGGTTTTCTTGGCAAAGATACTAGAGTTGATGGGGTTATGGGACCTGGACCACTTTTTAGGAAAAGACCATGTCTCTAGAAACAACCCAATTCCTGAATTTTGCCGTGCATTCCAGTGGCCCAGATCACTGACCCACCCCAGTTCAGATCCTTTCACTGTCCCTTTTGTATGTAAGCATCAATCTCACTGCCATTAAGTTGGCACTTAGGTTCACTAGGAACCCTGCCCCCTTCTATTGGTATTGCAATAGGTTTGAGTTAATTCATTCCAGGCAGACTGATCCTGTACCCTTACATTTTGGAATCCCAGCAATCCTAAACTTTGTCATTGTAGCTTGCCATTTCCTTCTTCAGTCCATTTTATGGATGAGGAAACAGAAGCAAAGTTTAAGTGACTTGCCCAGGACCACATAGCTAGGCCATAATTAGAATTTATGAAGATGAGTCTTCTCGATTTCAAGCCCAGTGGTCTATAGGCTCTGCCACCTAACTGCCCTCCTAACAGGGTTTATCTTCCTCCCTTAGAATGTAAACTCCTTGAGGGCAGGGACTGTCTTTCTTGCTGGTATTTGTATTCCAGCAATTAGCATAGTACAAAGAATAAATTCTCTGTCTTTCTGTCTCTGTCTCTCTGTCTTTGTGTGTGTGTGTGTCTATTACTCTTCTGTGTGTCCACGGATGTGGTGTCTGTCTGTTCTCTATCTCTATCTTCCACCATTCTCCATTCCCCTTCACCCCCACTATGGGATGGGATGGGGATGCCACCATTCTTCATGCCCGCTTTATCTCAGGAGATTTAATCAACTGTACCACACCACAGCACTTAGATCATGCTTTAGCCTGTGGGGCAACATAATAGCCCTTCAGGTCCACCTGGTGCACTTCTCTACTGCCTTGTGGAATTTATATTAAATGAAAACGTTAGGCATACAATGACAATCATGTACATACACACAAGAGCCTCCAGTTAAGAAAATTCCTAACATTTAGGCTTGTCTCTCTGCCTTTATTCATTTTATGTTTATCTCCAGCTAACCCCTGGTCTCTTTATGATTTAAGCAAAATTCAGATTACCCATCTGGTTAGAGAAGTAAATGGAGTGTTTTGCTTGTTGACTTTGTTGTTAGGTGTGGGGAGGGGAAATTGGGGAAAGCACAGACCTTTTCTTAGAACCTCCCTCCGTCCTTGAATAATGGGTACAAGGGCAGCTTCAGCTTGAATCTTCTGCTCCGTGATGCTGGTAAAGCCAATGGCCTTCTTAGATCTCTCCCTTCTTTGCCCAAATAACCTTGTTTTTTCACCCCTTTCTCTTTCCTCTGCTGCCCCTTGGCTGCTGATTATTTCTAACTCAGCTCTTGAAGTCTCCCACTCTTTCCTATGCGTGGCTGTATTGTCTCTCTTATTGAAAAAACAACAAAACACTCTATCCTATAGTCCCTACTTCCTTAGCTTTCTTTGGGAGCCAGGAAGAAATTCCACTCCCAGGGCCTCTGGTGACTTAGGGCCCCCTGCTCCATCCCCTTACCCCCCCCCCCCCACATACACAGGTCCAAGTCTAACCAGAAAGACTTTTACATATCTATCTCATCTATCTTTTCTGGGCCAATGTGCTTCTCTGTGGCCCCACTGTACCCTGGGGGAAGGATGGCAACACCCACTTTGGATTATTCTGGGGGAATTGTCAGCTAGGCTTATTGACATCCCACACTCACTTCTTGGTGAAGTAAAAACATTTCTATTCTCTGCCTGTATTGCTGTTGGAGAGGATGCAACCATTAATAGAAAGGAAGACTGAGAACTTTTCTCATCGGTATAATTCACCCTATTGGTATGGTAGAAAGAGGAAGTGGATCTGGATTAAATTCTGGCTCTTATACCAGTTCTGTGTCGCTAAATCAGTCACTTCATTCAGGCCTCTCCCCACCCCCTACAGAGTTGGACAATAACTCTCCTGGCTTCTTACCTCCCAGGGTTCTTGTGAGGGAAGGGCCTGGTAAACCTTAAAGCTTCGTATATTAGCTGCTGCCCTGGGGAACATAATGTCTACTTTGTGTAGGCTATGGTTTTCTCAGGAAAAGTGTTAAGCAATCTGAATAGTGGGTTCCTTTATTCAACAAGCATTTCTCAAATACCTACTATGTGGTAGGCATTTTCAAATTAGTTCATCATTTATTATAGGCCTGACAAGATACCACCAGGTATTTATGGGGCACCTACTATGAGGACTGTATTAGGCACTATGAGAATTGTAGATAAAGCATGACAATCCCAGTCCTATAGGGATTTATAATAAGAAATGGCCTTGCCCAGGGATGCACTAGAGTCTTGTGGGGGAAATAGGCTCAGGCAGCTCAGAATAAATGGAACACAAAACATACATAGACACCAGAGGCCAGGAGACTGACATACCAATCCAGTTGTAGTAAGCCATATACTGGAAGTGTTGAGGGTCATCATAAAATGATGAGGTATAGGGTTAGGGGTGCTCAAGACTCCAAAATACCAACACTCCTGAAGAAAATACCAGGTCTTGCTGACTGAATTCGACTCAAGTCTTCTCTCAGCCAAAGAAAAGCAGTTTATTCAAAATTCACCATATTGGGTAGACTTTTTTTTTTTTTGCTTTTTGGAAGGGGGAAGGTAGAGTAATTGGAGTTGTGACTTGCCCAAGGTCACATTGTGTTAAGTGTCTGAGGCCAGATTGGACCTCAGGTCCTCCTGACTCGAGGATCTGTGCTCTATTCACTGCGACACCTAGCAGCCCCTATTTGGTAGACTCTTAAGGAGCCTCAGTATCTGTGAGGCTTGCATTGGGCAAGTGGGGCAGAATCATCTGACATAGAGTGAATCTGCCCTAAATCATTCTCTGGTCTTCCTCCTCTCATGGAGGCAAGATGGGGTCTGATATACAGAAAGGTTGTGGGATGAATCTAGGGGTGGTCTAGAGGAGGAGTTTGGGGAGGGTCTTCAGGAGGAATCAATGAGGTCAGACTGCAGTAATGAGTGATTAAGGGTGGGAAGTTGCTGGAGACTACTGGAGACAACAGACAATGGTGGGCTAGGGCAGTTCATGGGTGTAACATATTTGGATATAGATATTTTGGGAGGATCAAGGGTGGGAGCTAGCTGGATAATGGAGGGCCAGGCTAGTAATAAATGTTTGGGCAGAGACACAATGAAAGGCTTATGGCTTCATGCAAATGCCCTATGTGGGAAGATTCCAGGAGGTTCCCAAAGCCTGTACCTCAATAGAGGTATGGGAGGGATATCATGGGAATTTACAAATTGCTAGTAAGGGCTGTCCTCAACCACTTTGGTGTCTGGGTGAATAACTCAGTCAATTGGTGCCTTGTTCTACTAACCTCCTGGCTATCTAACTTTATTTATACCTTTGAATAGAAGCAGCTGTCCCGGGTAACCTGTCTCTTCCAGAGCCAAATACATGGAGCCAATCACAGACTTTCCTTTTCTCCAACTACCTCCACCTTCCCCCACCCCCACGTCTTTCCTAATTTCTTGACAGTTACATTTCCCCATTGGTCTTCTTTTTCCTTGCCTTCTCTCCCTATATCTTCCTGCCTTGGAGTCAGACCTCCCTTGCTTGGGGGATTGCCAAGAGGCACTTGTTTACTATATCTCTTCTGGACACATTTTTCTCTCTCCTAACCCCAGGCTTTTCTTTCTCATTATTTCCCTTGGCTGCTGGGGTCACAGGGTGACATTTCTGCTGTGAGTTGCAAAAATGACCTGAATGAGCCAGATTTCTGCCAGTTTGGGTTAGCTTCTGATAACCCAGCAAAGGGTGTGGCCACAGTTCTGGTTTCGAGGAAGCCTTAAAGAGGACTAATAGAAAAGAGAATCAATATGTTCTCCAAAGCTTTATTCAAAAAACAAAATTCTGTAAACTGAATTCTATTATTCCTCTTGAGTCTTTTTTTAATATGTTTGTTTTTCATTCTTTGTTAGCTATGAAAGTAAATTAACACAATTCTTTGCACACAATATCTATCATAAGCACTTGGTATATCAAACACTCATCTAGCCACAGGGGAATTGAGTCAGAATGAAACTCCCTATTCTCTAGGAGTTACATTCTAATGAAAACAGCTAGTATCTCCTGGATAAGTATAAGATAGTTTGGGAGCCAAGGACAATAGAATTTGGGAGGAATCAGGAAAGACTTAGGTTAAAGGTGTTGCCTAGCTGCTTCTTGAAGGGAAAGAAGGATTCAGGGAGGAAGAGGTGGATGAATTCTAGGCACGGGGGAATGAAAGGCACAGAGTGGGAAGGTGAAGAAAAGACAAGCTTGTCAAGATCAAAGAGTGATACAGGGGAGCTTGAAAGATAGGTCTGGGCATGACTATATAATCCACATTATATCTAACCCTAGAGGCAACAGAGAACCCCGGGAGTTTAGTAAGTAGGGGCCTGAAATCATTGTGGCTGCTGTGTGGAGGATGGAGTGGAATAGGGAAGGATTTGAAGCAGAGAGACCAATTAGAAGCCACTAGGCCAGGCAGGAAGTGATGAGAGGCAGGACTAGGGTGGGATTGGTGTGAATAGAGAAAAAGGGATCTGATGGGGGATGGGATCCCAATAGGTTCAGCAGGAATTATGATCTTATCTAAGACCAGAAAACCTGCAATATCGTCTGGAGTGAGAGTTGTAGAAGTTTATTGTTACGCTTCCATGAGAAGCGGGCAAGAGTCCTTTAGGGGACCTGCTAGTGAGAGGGGTACATGCTTTTACCTTTAAAGGGTAGGGCTGCCTTTGTCAGGGCTGACCAGATGGGAGGGGCCTCAGTGCATAGACAAAGGTCAGAGCTGACCAAGAGGAGCATGTAAATAGATAGTTTAGATAAGATTTGGGCCAGGCCAAAGGAGACAAAAGGCAAGGATAAAGGAGGGTGTGGGCCAGGCCCAGAAGAAATGAAGAGATTAAGTAAGAACAAAGGCGTCACAGGGTGTTGCCTAGGTGGAGTGTGGGATAGGGAGAAGGGGCAGAGCTCAAGGATGGGAAAGGACAAATTTCAGTTACAACTTTACAAAACAAAGTGCAGTTACAAAGTCACAGACTGGTTTTACAAGTTGGTTTCACAAATTGACATAGACCCCAGGTACCCCATCAGATCCATGTTTGAGATGTGGAGGTAGAAGTTGCAAGATTAGGCAACTGAGTGAATATGTTTGGGAAGGGACAGTGAAGAATCTAAGATTACACAGGTTTTACAAAACTGGGTGACTTGTGGTTCCTTTCACAGAAACAAGAAAGTTTGGAAGATAAAATGTTTTTTTCAGGGAAGATAATAGTTCTGTATTGGCTATGCTCTTCATTTCATTCCTTCAGACACCTTCCCCCACTATTGAATCCTTCACTCCAGTTTCAGCTGAAGAGATGGTCTTCACCTTGTCAAGGCCAACCCCTCTACATACCCTTGATCTCATATCCTCCCTTTCTTTCCAGCAGACTGCCCCCACAGTCATCCCCGTCCTCTATCCTTTCTTCAGTCCCTACTCATTAACTGCCTACAAACATCCCCATATCTCTACAACCCATCCCATAATTTTTGGTAGCTGTCATCCTAGTCCTCTTTTCCCCTTCTCAACTAAACTCCTTGAAAAAACTGTCTATAGGGGCAGCTAGGTGGTGCAGTGAATAGAGCACTGGCCCTAGAGTCAGGAGGGCCTGAGTTCAAATCCAGCCTCAGACTTTAACACTTACTAGCTGTGTGACTCTGGGCAAGTCACTTAACCCCAATTGCCCTGCCTTCCCCCCTCCAAAAGAGAAAAAAAAATGTCTACATACTCAAGTCTTCCACTTCCTTTTTTCTCACTTTTTAAAAACTCTCTGAACTCATTTCCAAATTCATCATTTAACTGAAACTATTCTCTCCAAAATAACCAACAATTTCAAATGCCAAGTCTAATGTCCTTTTCTCAGTCCTAATCCTTCGTGAATACTCTCTCTCTCTCTCTCTCTCTCTCTCTGTCTCTCTGTCTGTCTGTCTGTCTGTCTGTCTGTCTCTCTCTCTCTCTCTCTCTTTCTGTCTCTCTCTCTCTCTCTCTCTCTCTCTCTCTCTCTCTCTCTCTCTCT
>NW_027187336.1:301328-303257 GCF_028583685.1 Petaurus breviceps papuanus
CACGCTACATTACGGTACCCTCTGTATGCGCCGTTCCCCCCCCCCCCGTGAAACGCATGCCGAGCTCCGAGCTGCATCCAATCAGAGCTGCAGCAGTGAGTGCGTCATCCTGTTCTTCCCCAGTGATTTCCTTGCTGGCGCCATTGAGAGCAGTGTCGAGGAGGAGAGCTGAGGCAGGACAACATAAGCCCTCCCCTGAAAATAAGCCCTCTGGTGTTTTTCTTTCCAAAAAATTAATAAGACAGTGTCTTATTATCGGGGAAACATGGTATAATCTCTGAAGAAGAGACCATTCTCCTTGCCTATGTCAACCCTGTACCTTTGATCCCATCCCTTTCCATTTTCTCCAATAGATTGTCCCTCCAATCAGTTTTCCTCAACACCTCAATCTCTGTATACTAGTTCCTTTCCTTCTGCCAACCAAGTCCACTTCCTCACATTCTGAAAAAATCCTCACTAGACCTATCTCCTCAAGCTAATGTCCTAGATCACAGCTAAATTCCTAGAAAAAAAACTGTTTGCACTCATTGTCTCCAGTTCTCTTTTCTTTAACTTATCAACACTTTATGGTCTTATTATTCAACTGAATCTTCTCTCTCCAAAATTATCAACAATTTCTCTCACCCAATTTCATGGCCCTTTCTCAATCCTTAATCTTGTTGACCTCTTTATTGTATTAAGCCCTATTGACCTCTTTCTCCTCCTGGATACTCTATGCATTCTGAATTTTTCTTATACCGTTTTTGGTTCTTCTATCGTACCAGAGTGATTTGTTCTCAGTCACATTTCCTAATTGTTGGTATACCCTAAATCTTTCTCCTGGGCCCTCTTCTAGTTTCTTTCTATAGTTTCTCATTTGGTGACCTCAACGACCCCCATAAATTTAATTATTTTCTCTATATATATTTTCTCTATGTACATACATACATATACACATACACATATATATGTGTGTATGTATATATTCCTACTCTCTCTCCTGAACTCCTGAAGCACATCCCTAGCTGTCTATTGTGAATTTCAAACTATGCCTCAAAGGCATCTCAAACCTAATAGATCCAAAATTGAACTCATTATCTCTTGCCTCCCCAACCCCCCTCTAGAGACTTCCCTATTTTTTTTAATACCACCCATATTAACTTCTCTTCCTTTTTCTCTTTTTTTTATATCCAAATTTTTTTTATTTTTTTAAATGCTTTATTAACTTCTGATTTATATCATTCATTTCCGCCAGATTTTGAGTTACAAATTTTCTGCCCGTTTTTCCCCTACCCACCGCCCCAACATAGCAGTCCCACAGGATATCCCCTCCTCCAATCTGCTCTCTCCCATATTTTCTCCCATACACCTTTTGACTTTTCCATTGGATCTCCATGCCTCAGTGCCTGCATATCTTATTTCCCAATTACAAGTAAGATGGTATTAATAATAGAATATATTGTGATAGTAATGGCAATTAAAGATTCCCCTGTATTGGCTTGGTTTTCAAATTGATTGTGTTAAAACCCAGAGCTTGTTAATCCCACCTGTGGGATGGACTTTTTGATGTGAAAAGAAAGTCCTGAACTGGGAGGAGCTGGTGACGTAGATTTGGAGAGACAAGAGAGAGGCGGAAGATCTTTTTGGAAGCAGTACCTCGTGGAGAGAGAGAGAGACTAAGAGAATTGCTGGTGGCCGCTTTGAATTGCCCTGGACTTTTGAGACCTGCCCCCTGAGCTGCCAAGGACTGAGGAGACATGGCTGTTTTGCTGGTACTTTGTCTGTCTGTTTTGATGTTCTTTTGCCAGATTTGTCCACTGGTGAAAGACAGTCCTTTTGTTGAAGAAGTCCTGGAACCTGGCTGTTCACTAAGAAGCCCTGAGACTGTCCTGCAGACAGAGAGTGAATACTGTCCACTGGTGAAGGACAGTGCTGTTGTTGCAGGGGTCT
>NW_027187336.1:303267-372876 GCF_028583685.1 Petaurus breviceps papuanus
AATACTGTCCACTGGTGAAGGACAGTGCTGTTGTTGCAGGGGTCTGGGAGCCTTTCTGTTGGTTCAGAAGCCCTGAAGAAGGATTTTCTTGTTGTATGTTTACAGAAATCCTGGGAGAGGGCTTTGCTAATGTGTTCAGGGGTTCTAGGACTGTTCTACAGACAGAGGATGAATTCATGAAGGGACTGGCAATGTATCTTATGGCCTTGCTAAGCCTTGTCTCCCCAGGAACTAAGATTGCTGAGAACGTGCCTCCTGTCAAGATGAAGAAAAGACCTCCATTTGGGTATTAAGTGCTGTGTTTAAACTTGATGTAACTCTGGGGTAGATTCAATTGTGATCCAGGGGTGGGGAACTTTTGACCTTATGTTTGGAAACTAATCTCCTTTTGAGAAGAGGGACTTTGTGGTGGACTAAATTAAGGTATAGCCTAGGGGTGGAGAAGTATTTAGAACAGAGACTTTGTAATTGATTGAATGATTGGAAGGTCCTGGGGTGGGGTAGTCCTTGGAGATTATTTAATCACGCTTAGTAAATGCTGTATTTGGAATGATGTCATGTTTTGATCTTCTCTGTTCTTGGTTTGTCACTGAATAAAATGGAGAGCACCTATGCTGGTATTCTCAAGCTTGAGAAGTTGCCTTTCCTTGGCATTACATTACATATATATATATATACACACACACACACAAACACACACATACACACACACACACACACACACACACACACACACACATATATATATATATATATATATATATAAATATTTGATTTTAAAACTTTCAATTCCAGATTCATTCCCTTCCTCCCTTGTCACCCACTCTTACTGGGAATATAAGCAGTTCAGTATAGGTTGTACATGTGTGGCTAATGCAAAACAATAAAATAGTAGATATATTGTAAAAGACTGACTATATTTCCCTCCCTCCTATCCCACCTCCCACTTGTTCTATTCTCTACCTTGATCCCATCCCTTTTCAAAAGTGGGTGCTTCCAACTTCCCTCCCCCCCAGCCTGCCTTCCCTTCCGTCATCCCCCCTCTCATCCCCTTCCCCCCTACTCTCCTGGAGGGTGAGATACCCTATTTAGTGTGTATTTCACTCTCTCCTCAAGCCAGATTCAATGGGAATAAGGTTGACCCATTCCCTTTTGCCTTCCTATTCTTCCCTTCCATTGTAACCATTTTCCCTTGCCTCTTCAGTATGAGATAGTTTACCCCAATCTGTCTCTCCCCATCTCCTCTCATTATATTCCTCTTGCCTCTTTATTTCACCTTTTAATTATCATCCCTTCCTGTTAAATTGGTCCTGTGCCCTCTATCTATGTATACCTTAAACATATATACACACATTCTCATATGTATTCATATGCCCATATATAGACATATATACCGTGTTTCCCCAATAATAAGACCTATCCCGAAAATAAGCCCTCCCCTTACTGTGTAAGATTCAAGATTCCTCTAAAATAAGCCCTCCCCCAAAAATAAGCCCTATTGAGATTGCTACTGTAGTGAAGGTAATCCCCTGCGCTATACGCTACATTACGGTACCCTCTGTATGCACCGTCTCCACTCCCCCCCCTGAAACGCATGCGGAGCTCCAAGCTGCATCCAATCAGAGCTGCAGCAGTGAGGATGTCATCCTGTTCTTTATTGAATTCATTATTGAATAAAGGTACATTTTTTTGTTCACATTTACCTGTTTATTAAAATTGCTGTCAATGTTCATTAAAATAAGCCCTCCCCTGAAAATAAGCCCTCTGGTGTTTTTCTGTCCAAAAAAATTAATAAGACAGTGTCTTATTATCGGGGAAACATGATGTATATATATATATAATCCTTTCAACTACTAAAAAAAGTTTCATAAGTTACAACTATTGTTTTTCCATGTAGGAATGCTAATAGTTCAACTTTGATAAGTTCCTTATGATTTCTTTTCTGTTTACCTTCTCATGCTTGTCTTGCTTCTTGTATCTGAATGTCAAATTTTCTATTCAACTCTGGTTTTTTCATCAAGAATGCTTGAAAGTCCTCTATTCCACTGAATGACCATATTTTCCCCTGAAACATGATACTCGGTTTTGCTGGGTAAGTGACTCTTGGTTTTAATCCCACCAGTTCCTTTTGCCCTCCAGAATATCATATTCCAAGCCCTTCCATCCCTCAGTGTAAAAGCTGCCAGATCCTGGGTTATCCTGATTGTGTTTCCACAATATTCAAATTGTTTCTTCCTGGCTGCTTGTAATATTTTCTCCTTAATCTGGGAATTCCAGAACCTGGCTCTAGTATTTCTAGGAATTTTCTTTTTGGGATCTTTTTCAGGGGGTGATTGGTGGATTCTTTCAACCTCTCTTTTGCCCTCTGGTACTAAAACATCAGGGCAGTTTTCTTTGAGAACTTCCTGGAGGATGATTTCTAGGTTCTTTTTATGATCAGGGTTTTCAGGTAGTCCAATAATTTTAAAATTATCTCTCCTGGATCTATTTTCCAGATCAGTGGTTTTTCCCATGAGATATTTCACATTGCCTTCTATTCTTTCATTTGTTTGGATCTGTTTAACAGCATCTTGATTTCTCATAAAGTCATTAGCTTCCATTTGCTCCAATCTAATTCTGAAGCAATGATTCTCCTCAGTGAGCTTTTGAGATTCTTTTTCCATCTGGCAAATTCAGCTTTTTAAGGCATTCTCCTCATTGCCTTTTTGAGCCTCCTTTGCCATTTGAGTCAGTCTGTTTTTTAAGGTATTATTTTCCTCAGTCAGGCTGTTGACTCTCATTACGTAATTTTCTTGCATTGTTCTCATTTCTCTTCCCAATTTTCCCTCCACTTCTCTTATCTGCTTCTTAAGGTCCTCTATGGCCTGTAACCAGCTTGTATTTTCCTTTGAAGCTTTTGGTGCAGGAGTTCTGACTTCACTGTTTTCCTCCTGTTCCATGCTTTGCTCCTTTTTGTCCCCAAAATAAGAATGTAATGTTGTAATCTTCTGTCTGCTTTGTTTCCTTTGCCTGCTCAATTTGCCATTCAATTACTTGACTTTTGGGCTTTTTGCCACAGTAGGACTCTGCCACCAGACAGGGGAGCTTTCGTCCCAAACGCTGGGGTGTTCTCAGCTGCCAGAGGTATTAGATGGGTGTCTTCTCTGAGGTCTCCACACGCTCTGGCAAGCTGGACACACAGCCCTGGACCTCCACCCTAGACTGCAATTCAGATCCAAGCAGGTTAAAGCAAGAGCAATTACCCCTCAGATCGGTGCTTGGTCCCCCTACACTCTGCAGGCCAGGAGCTGAAGCTTCTACGTGGCACTGGCTGGCTGTGCCAGTGTCTCAGAGGCTTCTCACCTTGGGGGGTAAAAGCCATGCACTCCCACTTATTGGTCCCAAAGTCCAGACTGCACTGACCTCTCACTTTGTCCTTCAAGTCAGTGTGTTGATAAATCTGGAAAAGGCCACTGCTGCTGCTGATCTGGAGTCCCTCTGGCCGGCAGCTGGTCAGGCCCACCCTGGGGCTAAAGCCTCTCTGGGCTGGGCTCCCAGAGCACTGAGCTGGATTCCTGCAGACCTTCTGGGATGTCCTTAGCAGGAGGTTAGCTTCTCTGTGTCATTTTGTGGGGTCTGAAGCTTCAAAGTTTGTTTAGAGTCCCCTTTTTACATGGATTGGGGAGGGTGGAAGCCAAAGCCGCAGGAAGGTTGTGCTTCTACTCTGCCGTCTTGGCTCCGCCCCCCTTCTCTTCCTTTTTCACCCCTACATATGCAATCATTTGCCATATGCAATCATTTACCTTCCCTTCTCTCTACTCACATAGCTGCTACTCTAGTTTCGTCCTTTTTCACTGCTCTCCCACTTTCAATTGGTCTCCTTGCCTCAGGCCTCTCCCTACTCAAATCCATCTTCCACACAGCTACCAGAGTGATTTTCCTGGAGTTCATGTCAGTCCTCTATTCAAAATCAAATGTCTCTGTCTTTAAGATCAAACATGAATTCCTCTAGTCCTGAAATGGCCAGTTAGAGAAAAAAAATGACCCCCATCCCAAGTCAATTATTCTGAGCATCATTTTATTGAGCTGGCCAGTGACAGTCTCCCAAGGAAACCTTGGGAGAGCTGCCCCGACCATCAGGAAAGGGGGAATATTTAAAGTCAAAAACCACAAAATGAGTGTGGGGAGTAAAGTTAGTTTGACAATGGTAGATAAACAGGTCTGTTATAGCCAGGCCTTGATCTGGACAGTTGTATAGCCTTACCCTGACTTATCGGGGGTCCCAGATGTCTGTGTCCTGCCCAGGGTCATTCTGACATCTTATCAGGAAGTACAGCAAAGTGGGTCTTACTATTATATAGCAAGAGAGGGGCCCCTGGCTAGGCACGTACGAGTTCAGGAAGAATTCAGTCATTTTCCAAACTTGTTACATACAGGAGCTTAGTATATGAGGCCATGGGCATTTCACTCTGCCCTTTTATTTGGTCAGACCCTTGAATCATCAGACGTTCGATATTGAGTCAAGAGGAGAGTAGGAGAGACTAAGAGCAAAGAGTTTGGTTGCCTGCAAATGTTGCTGAATGAAAGAGATGAACCGAGAGAGAAGACAGGGCCCGAGAGTCAAAAGAAGGAGAAGCAAGATCAGTGGTCCAGCCAAAGAAGAGACCAGGGTGGTGAGCCAGGGGGACCAATTATATAAAGATTGATACCACGAGGAGGAGACCTGTCGGGCTTGCTCACGGTCTTCTAGTCTTTTACGTAACTCAGCAAATGAGTGTCATATTACTCCAGAGTGGTTGACATAAAAACAACAGGATTCACCCAAAGCCATGCAAAGGCCACCTTGTTTCATAAACAAGAGGTCTAGGCCTTGGCGGTTCTGTAAAACGACCTTGGCCAAAGAGTCCAAGGAGGTCTCTAATTGCGAAACCATACTTTCTAAAGACTTGATGTCCTTATCCATTTGTTGGCTCAGGAGGGAAAAGCTGACATCACGCTTTATAAGGGCCAACAGCAGTGGAGCCTGCAATGCCGAGTCCAACCAGTAGGGGGACTAGAATGGGGGCAGCTTGGCGGGGCAAGAAAGGCCAAAATGCTCATTCGCCCCTTCCTCAGAATACAGATATACTTGAGGGAGCACATGAACCAAAAAGGGAGGAAAACTCCTCCTACCTAATACAAATGGTGAGACCCTGAGTGCAAGCAAACCACATATCAGGTGGGGCTCCCAACCAATAAGGGGAGCGAGTGAGGGGGGGGACACCATTATACTAGAGTTGCTGGTGCTATAGTAGGGGGAAGCAATTAAGGCGAAATCGGGGTTGAAGAGGTAAGTACCATTCCCTGTACATCCTGAAGAGTAAGGCGAGGACATGTAGGGGAGTAGCGGGCAGGGTAAGCATCAGACAGGGTGAAGTTAGAAATCTCAGACAAATTAGCTTGTGTGGCCATCCCTACAAAGTATGGGGGTGCTGGGTGCACACACAACCATCAGGAAGATGTTAAATTAGGATTGGAGGCATTTAAGAAGGAATACACAGCATCCAGGGTACGGAAAACAGAAGAATTGGAGTCAGAAAGTGAGGGGGTGCTATAATACGGTATCTGAGGGGTGGTCAGCCCCCTGTCTGGTTTGAAGTCAGGTGGGGGCCTTGCTAGAGGGTTAAGAGTGGGGTTAGAGCCAATAGGTAACCTGGGGACGGGAACCGCCTGTTTCTGAATGGTAAAGAGGCCACCATTATCCCAACCATAGACATACATTTGCAGGCCCCAAGAGTGGCCCAGTTTCCAAGTAGGATCAGTTGGATGTTTAACAGTTAGGATCATGGGATTACACCTTTTGAGAGTACATTTAGAAGGGACAAAGGTATGTTGTAAGGTAATCAAGTGATTCTCCCTGTTAGGAAGCCAAGTGGCCAGGGTCTCGCAACCCCATTTAGCACAATGAAAATTCTCTTTTTCCTGGCATTTGGGGGGGCCCTGAGGCTGGGCATGCATAAAACCATAGCCAGTGAAGTTTGCTTTCTGCAGCTCCAACCGTTGAGTTAGAAGTAAAAAGGCAGGCACCACCCCTTCCCCAAACAGGGTCATTTATGACCCTTTGCATGTTTCATTCAAAACCTAAAAGGTCACAGAGATCAAAGGTAAAAATGGGACCCCATAGGTGGTCACTTTTCAAATCAGGGCCCCAAAAGGGGGAATGGAGTGGGATTTTACAAACTGGTTTTACAAATTGATATTACAAAGTTTTACAGACTGATGTTACAAACATAGATCCCAAGCACCCCATTATTCCTGATGTTACAAATTGAGTTTACAAAGTGGTTTTACAAACATAGATCCCAAACACCCCATCATTCCCCCCCTTAAACACATGATACCTAAATTCATTTGGGGACAAGGTGTAAGGGTTATGGGATTTAAAGATCTTCCATGCCCCATTGGACTTGCTGACATAGCAGGAAGGGGCAGAGCAAGAGGAAGCGGAAGCCAAACTAGAGTTCCTGCGGTGGCTGGCGGTGGTGGCGACAGTGGCAGCAGCAGCAGAGGCAGCGGCAGTGCGAAGCCCTTTTTGAGTCAGCCAGAATTTCTGCTAAGGACTCCTGCTGAGGACTGCCAGGGGCCGGAGCTGCTGGGAGCGCGCTTCCCGGACGCTGGGTGGTTGCTGTGAGTGGGGATAGGAGGACCTTTGCCTAAGGTAGCCTGTTCTGTTTTAAAGGCTTGAGAATGTGGGTGCTTTCTACTTTATCTACCTGTGCCAATGTCATAACTACTCTGATGGCTTTCACTTTCTGGTTTTGGGACTCAGTCTTTTGGTATCTTAATAAATTTTCCAGCTTATTCCCCCATATGGCAAGCATGATGTATTTTGTGATGGATAATTATATCAGCATATTTGTAATCTCCATAGGCATTGTGAATATGGCATTGCTGATACACAAGGGCGGTGATCTCAGCTTCCCAAACTGCTTCTCTCTGGGAAGGGGTGTAGAGCTGTCCCTGCCTCTCAGAGTACCATCGTTCAGAGGTGGGGTCTGTAGCCAGCGTCCAGAGCCTGGCCAATGTCAGGTCCAGGGGTGATGGGTCTTGGAGAGTGGTTGGTACTCAGCCTGAGAGATCACCTGCAAGTGAAGGGTGCTGAGCCTCAAAGACATAAATCTAGCAAAAAGATTAAACAAACAAGGGCCAAAAAGGAGTAAGAGAAAATTGACCAGAAGTGGGGTTAGTATGGGCTAGTATAATCCATTACTCAGACTATTTCACTGTCCTTTATATTTTCCCATAGACAAAATACATCATAAGTTTTTAGTCTTTTACTAACATAATTGTACTGCCTTTAACAAAAGAGGTTCCTGACTTGAACCTCACAGCTAGATAGTAGACATACATCTTTGTTTCACAAAGCTTGTTTATTTTCTGATTATATTCACTCTGAAAGAAAGAGATACTTCAGAAATTGAATCTTTTACATGTATTTTCAGTTACAAATGTTAACTTTTTCTTAGATAATGGAATAACCACAAATTCAGATCAAAACAGCAAGATCTCTTCTGCTTTACAACTCATTACATTAATTTAGCAATAAATTTATCTTGCAAATGAAAGTTTTAATAGGCCTTTTAAAATTACTCTAGAGATTTAAAAATTTCCTCTAAAAGTATTTTCCCTCTTCTTAAAAATAGTTTCAAGATTTATAAATGATCAATAAACTTTTATGAAGAAAGTAAGTTGAAAACTTTAAATGATCTTAAGCAGTTTGCATAACTTTCTGCACATGTTCTAATCCTAGATGAAAATAATATTAGATTTTCCAGTAAGCTAAGATGAAAGAGCTCACATCTTTTACTGACTCCTTGCTCTGATCACAGAAACCTGCCAGAGAAGGAAAAAAAAAAACAGGGATCCGTGACATTCCAAATATGACAGGATAAAACATCCTTGATTCTGTTTAAATTCAGATGAGTTACAGATATCCAACCAGGCAGTATCCATTCCATATCAAAGCTAGACTCAGGAATAGGTGGGGAACATTCCTTTTCAAAGGAACCCCATAGGTAAACTGAGCCAGGAGGGATCCCATCCCAGATGGAGGCTAAGATTGTCCCTTCAGCCTTTACCAAATGCAAACTTCCACCTCTCCACAGTACAGGATCACATTTCTCTGAGTAGCTCGTGGCATTTTCTCTCAGATACTGATTTAATGCAGACAACTATACCCAAATTCAAACGCAAAATAAAATTTAGTTATGGTCCCAAATGCCTTTTACCTTAAACAACAAGCCTCAACAATCACAGCTTAGAGTCAGTTATAATTATTTCTATTCTCTTGTAGTTGCGATAAGTAATGAAGATTTATCAGGTCTCACAAATGTAAGGACTTCCATTTACCACCTTTCCTTCTGAAATCTAAAAGCCAATTTATAGAAATCCTTTCTAATCTTTGCAACTTTTTAGCAAGTTGGGTTCATTGAAAAACTACATGACTAAAATTGTTCCTTTCCCAATGACCTTGCTTAACAGATAGTTTCCAGGGGACCTGGAAGTTTTACAACATAATACATACAGGAGTGAATAGGGGAAGGGTTAATAATGATGCCCCTGCTTAGGCAATTCTCATACATGCAGGAGGACTGTTCTAGAACTAGTCAGTATAAAGTTGTCACAGTTTTAGGTTTTAGCATTAAAACAGTAGCCCAAATAACTTAGTTAACAGTCTTACAATTTCAAACAATCTTAACTGAAGCTTCCTTTTAAACAAAGACAGACTTGGAAGCTCAGGATTTCCCAAATTACAGTACTCCAAAACTTTAAGAGAAACTGCTTTTCATACAGCATAGATAGTACAACTGTTTACCAATCATCATGTTCTCAAATTTGTACTTTGAAATAAAAACAAATGAATTACCAATCTGATGACCTTAAAACTCCAGTTTTGAAGTTACACAGAAATAAAATTTTCTTGATGCTACACAACCAATCAACTTATCACTAGGAATTAATTACATTCTGGAATCTCACGTATATGGTGATTGTGGTGATCCATAAACCTTCAAATTAACATAAATACATTCTTAGATGAAGCAAGCTTGAAACTACATCCCTATATATATTTTTTTCCTTTTTTTTTCTGAGGTTTCTCATTTGCTCAAAAAGAATTCTACAAAAATGCCTTTCCAATTCATTGTGCAGGGAATCATTCATTTCATCATTACTAATGTGGAAACTATAACTTTAAATCACTGTATATTTCCAGAATAGCCAAAAAGTTAAATGAACAATCAGCTATCACAGTAAATATCAGCAGTATTATTACTACCTGTCTGTATCTCAAATGTAACAGCTTTAAATCATCAGATATTATAACATAAAAAAAATCCAATTCACATGAAGTAAACATTTTAACATAGGGTTAGCAGAACATAGCTGGTTTTACACAACTTTTTCTCCATCTTTTAGTTTCAACAAAATTCAGATTGAAAACTGCTTTTTGTCACTCAATTTTTACAGTATAAGAGGATTTTATAGTTTAGAGTGTACAATTTAGAGATACCATAGTAAAACAATGACATTATGACATTAATTGCATTTCCAATTCATCACATACCAAAATTATTGATAGGAAATTAGGTTTACCAAGTGCAGAGGCTTTTCTCCTCTCCCCACAATTGCAGACCCTGGTTGTGGCCCCAGGGGTTTGAAAGGGGAAAGGGTCAGCTGCATGCCCCAGGGGCCCAGGGCCAGTGGGGCCCTCGATATAGCTGCTATGCCTCCCCCACTCTTTTCCTTTTTTTTTTTCAAGTGGGGGAGGGTAACTCAAATTCCCTACTACTCTTTAGCAACTCTCGTTCCTTATCTGATCTGGTGAGAGAGGCTTTAACAAAATCTGCTCAAATGTTTTTAGCTGTCCTAACTTTTACTCCCATAAATTTCACTTATGTGTCCACTCTTTAGAACTTCTTTAAAGGTAAGAGCTTTGAATCTACCAGTCGAGTGAGTGGGACCCTGGTGTCCCCTTCTGTGCCGGAGAGCTCAAAGCTTCACCCTTGAGGTGTCTTTTGTACAGATCTATGTATTTTCCTAATTTGCCCCAGTGCCAAAATACTATATATCTTTAGCATTGAATCAGGAGTGACACTTCAAAAATGACTAGAATGTATTCAATTGCCTTTCAGTTGCATTCTGATATACAAAGCTTTACTCTTTTAGATGAGGCAGGAAATAGTTAAATGTTCAGCTGCCTGCCTCTTTGATCTGAGGTGCCCTCCCTTTCTTATCCCTCCCTTTTTTATCACCTTCTCCTCACTCTACTTGGCCAGAGTGGAATGAAGAGGAAGAGATTTTTCAAACTTTTAAAAATCTTAAAACTTCTGTTCACACCTTCCAATAGCAAATAACTTATACCTTTCTTAACTTCTTACCCATGCTCCTTCCTTTGCTACATGCTTAAACTTTCTTGCTTTTCCTAAAGTTTACTCATCCTTCTGTTGGATTTTGATTAAAACCACACATACTTCATTTCTTTTTTCTAATTCTGACCTGACACTTCTCCTACACTCTTTGACTTGCACTCACCACCACACAACCCAAACAAGACAATATTTGCCTCTCTCTCTCTCCAGCCTGCATTCAGCAGCAAGGGAAGGGAGGAGGAGGGAAAGAGATAACAGCATTCCAAAGAAATGTCCAGCAATCCAGCTGCAGTTTAAACCTTATTCATTCGCACTCAATCACACTTGTTTCTATCCAAACTTACATAAAAAGGGCCCACAAAGACAGACAAAGGTCGCTGCCTGGACTTGTGAAGAACCAGTCCGCACACGACCCAAGATCCCTGGGGCTAAGGAACGTCTCTCAGCAGCTGTCCCCTAGGAATTTTGGGAAGCGGCCCTCCCAGTCCCCACCCCAGTCCCGACAAGGCAAAAGAAAAGACACAAAAATTACACAAGAAATCCAATTAGCGGCGTCCTGCAGAAAGCTGTGAGCGTGAACAGACAGCTACACTCCCTCACCCAACAGAGTACTCACCAACCACACTCGGATCCAATACCCCTCCCCAGCAGGACTCACAAGCCACTGCCATGAGACCTCACAGCACTGGAAGGGAGTCTCCTCAGGTCACTCAAGTGGGCCCAAAACCGTTGCTACCCTTGAGACCTGGCCTCCACGGCACCAGCCACCTTCCAGAGGACTTTTTTTCCTCCTCCAAGAGTCAAACAGGGCGATTAGCCCGTGACAACTCAGAGGGGAGAAAAAGAAAAAAATAAAACAGGATGCTCAGGCAGAGTAAAAATAGGTTTAATCCACAACACCTGGCTGCCTTAGGTAGCAAGAATCAGAGGGGCCGAAACAAAAGTGATTTCGGGGGCACCTCCCGTCTGACTCTTGATACCCAGACCACACTGGGATGGGTGGCTTGGTCACCGAGAAAGCAGCCAAAGGCTTATCTCGGTGGGACCCCCAGTGAAATGGCCAGTTAGAGAAAAAAAATTAGCCCAAGCCCAAGTAAATTATTCTGAGCATCATTTTATTGAGCTGGCCAGTGACAAGTCTCCCAAGGAAACCTTGGGAGAGCTGCCACGACCATCAGGAAAGGGGGAATATTTAAAGTCAAAAACCACAAAATGAGTGTGGGGAGTAAAGTTAGTTTGACAATGGTAGATAAACAGGTCTGTTATAGCCAGGCCTTGATCTGGACAGTTGTATAGCCCTACCCCGACTTATCAGGAGTCCCAGACGTCTGTGTCCAGCCCAGGGTCATTCTGACATCTTATCAGGAAGTACAGCAAAGTGGGTCTTACTATTATATAGCAAGAGAGGGGCCCCTGGCTAGGCACGTACGAGTTCAGGAAGAATTCAGTCATTTTCCAAACTTGTTACATACAGGAGCTTAGTATATGAGGCCATAGGCATTTCAGTCCCAACCTCCCCTTCCAACCATACTGTACTTACATTACTCCTCTTTCTCTACTTTATAATCCAGCCAAAGTGACCTTCTTGCTCTTCTTCATATATGACACTCTATCTCTCCCTGCTGGTGCCTTTTGGGCAGTCTGTCCTCCATACCAGCAATATGTTCTCTCCTTACTGCTGATTTCTAGAGTCTTTAGTTTCTTTCAAGGCTCAAGCATCACATGTGCATGATTCCCCTAGCTCCTAGTGTCTGTCCTCTCTATCCCTTCCTCTCTCAGCTCTAAGATACTACTTGGTAGGGACCATTCCCCTTTTTCTTAGTATCCCTAGAACCTAGCCCAATGCCTGGCACATAAATGCTTGTTGATTAATTGATCTATTGGAACTCAAAATACCATTTCCTATAGAAATAATGTTATAATTGGTGTTTTGGTTCCCAAGCCAGCTCACATGTTTATTTAACCTATAATGTTACAGAGTTCTAAACAGTGATGCATCCTGGAAGTAGAGGACCTTGTAGTACAGCAGGAAAAGGAAGAGAGTTCTCCCGTCTCTTTCCTGGGTGTTAGACTGATCCTTGGCAAAATTTTGAAAGAAGGGAGCAGCTAGGTGGCGCAGTGAATATAGCACCTGCCCTGGAGTCAGGAGGACCTGAGTGCAAATACTGCCTCAGACACTTAACACAAAAACTAGCCATGTGATGTTGGGTAAGTGTAATGCGAATGTAAATTTTAAAGATCTTCCCTGCCCCTAGGCTAAAGTGCACCAGAAGCCTGGGGAGGGAGGCTTGTTTTTCAGTAGATACTTTTTGATTGGCCAGTGGGTCAATAAGGTTGTTACATTCTCTGAGCCAGGAGAAGGCTATATAAGCCCTGATGTGTAGCTTTGTTTTGGGACTCACTTTGAGAAGTATTCTGTGATTTGATCTGAATTCTGGGAAGCCGTTGTTGAGAGTCCCCCGGCTTTGAAAAACCCAGAATGTGGAAACCCAGATGTTGACTGGGTATGGATGTAATGGTTGGACAGTTTGGAAATCTGTCTACTTGATGTTTCTGTCTTGATAATTATGCCTGTATACTTTGAGGTTCAGGGTGCTGACCTTTTCTCCTGAACAAGGTAAACGATATATGTCTGACTGATTAAAGTAAGCTTGTTAACCCATTTTGAGTTGCTTTCCTTTAACAAAGCAGATCCAAGAACCTGTGGTGGCAGCAAACCCTGAGGACGCTTGGGGTGCTTGCTGCTACAGTAAGTCACTTAACCCCCAATTGCCCTACAAAAAGCAAAAAAAAAAAATTTTTTTTTGAAAGAAAATTTATATTTAGCACTCTTCAACTTCCTTCACTCTTCACCCACATTTAAATACCCTTTCTAAGGGCCCCCCAGGTGCCCATTGATCTGGTTCTGCCCTCCGATTAAAAAATGTTCCTATTTTGTAATTTCCTACCTTCCAAATTTAGAGTGTTCTACCTTTTCCCCCTCCGTCCAGGAGCAACTGATATCAGTTAGATATTAGGAAGAGAGCAAACTGATTGAATATATTCTCACTAAGGTGAGAGGCTACTTAAATCTGAATTTTCAGGTAAATGAAGAAGTTTGTTTCATGATTACCAATAGTGAAAATACTTGGGGTTGAGTAACCTCTTTATTTCAGGCATGCTGATAGCACAGAGGTATTTACATTTTTAAAAGAGGAAGCATGTTAATCCAAATGAGCCTTTAATCACTGGAACTTCAGGGGGAGTAATGAAATGAAGGGGGGAGGAGGGGAGAATTGAAGCTGTTTTGGGTAGGGTGGCTTTTTTTTACAAAGACACGTTGGGTCTATCTAAGAATCTGCCTCTTTGGTCACCCTAGAGCTGTTTGTGCTTTTCTCAGCCCTTTCCCTACTTCAATTTCAGAACCAATAGGTTTTGTAGACAATGTGATTGTTTCCCATGTGTGCCATCCATCCCTCCAACTCTCATTGTACCAGCAATGAGGGTTTTGGTCATCAGTGTTTAGTAGGGAGGAGGTTGGCTCTCTGCATATAAGAATTCTTTGTGAATTGTAGACTTTATATATGTAAACTAATTCCTCAGTAATCTGGAATTCATTTATCTGACCACCTCAACTCTTTGGAACACAGCTAGAAACTAAAAAAGACTCTTAAGGATGAATGTCTCTTTATTATGCAGGCTACCACACTTAATGTATATAGTGATTACATTCAACCATAAATTAAAGGTTAAAATATGCTCAGTAGTCTTTGTATGAAATGGGCAAGAGAGACTTCTCTTAAAATGACTTAAAGATAAAGGAAAATTAATGGCTATCAGATCATAAAATCTGTATCTGGAGGGGACTCCAAAGATTATTTAATCCAATTCCCTCATTTTATGAATTAGGAAACAGAAGCCTAGTGAGGTAGAGCAATGTGCCCAGAGTCACACACATGTTTTTCTGTATGCACATACACATATATGTACTGCATATACTTCCTACACCTTCCAACTAAAGTGTCTCTCTTCCCACTCCCAGCTAATTAAAAATACTCTCCTTATATTCTCATACCATTTTGCTTCCATAGGATCATAGATTTAGAGCTGGAAGATACCTTAAGGAACCATCTTGTCCATCCCCTTTATTATATAGATGAAGAACTAAGGTCAAGAAAGTTTAAATATGTTGTCCAGGGCTGGATAGTTGGTAAATGTCTGATGCAGGATTTTAACCCAGTTTCTCTATCTCCAGATCCAGCATTCTTTGCACTTTTGGTACTTGCCGGTGGCAAGGATGGAGTTATCTTTTTGCCTTCTATGTGAATCTTCTGATATCAGTATTATCCCCTTATCAAGAGGACTTGGTCAAAGTTACTGTGGCAACCATATATCCATCAATTACTGGATCTTTCTCTCTCCTCATTTACTATGCCTGGTTGCTGTCTCCAGGAGCTAGAACCAAACCCTGGCATCACATAAGTGTCAGCTTCCAGCCAAAAGAAGTCAGGCTGCTGGTTTGGCAGTGCTTAAGGTGAAGAAGATAAGGAAGTATAATAATTGCTAAATGGATTCCCCCTCCCCCCTTTTAGGAGAATAAGAAAGTACAATGTCAGGTATTATTTTTATTAAAGAGATAAAGAAATATGAATAAAAAAATTCATACTGTCAACAACCATATAAAAATGAATATATTTTAGTATGATTAATGTATTTTAAACTGAGATTTCATTTAAACCCATCAAATTGGCAAAGATTATAAATTGTGAAAATAGTGTTGGGGGGACTATGAAAAGTAAGGCACACTAATGAACTCTAAAGTTTTTTATTTCTCTTGTTTTTCATTACCTCTTACCATCTTTATATCACCTTTGTTTCTATATCATCTGCAAATATCCCTCCCTTTCTCTTCCCAGAAAGCTATTCTATGTAATGAAGAATAAAGAAAAAAGGGGGAAAAGCAATTCAGCAAAATTAACCAACATATCAGTGGAGTCAGACATTACATGTAATGTACCACACACATAGTCTCCTATCTCTCAGATGAAACATGGGGGATAATTTTTCTCATTTCTTCATCAGGCCTAAGTCTGGTTATTACAATTAGATGATGTTCATTTTTACTTACATTTTTGTTCTTTTCACTTACATTTCTAGTTTTGATGCATGTGTTGTTTTCCTAGTTCTGTTTACTTTGTATTAGTACTTCAGTTTTCCCATACCTCCCTCTATTTTTTATAGCTATTTCTTCAGGTGCAGAAATGTTCCATTACATTATATACCAATTTGCTTAGTTATTTCCTAATTAATGAGCATTGATTTTCCCCCACTTGTTATAAGAAAAAGTGTTGCTATAAATATTTTGTTATATTTGGAATCTTTCTCTTTTACCTCTTTGGGATACACTTCTAGTGTTGGCGTCTCTCAGTTAAGGGTATAGGAACTTTCTAAGAATAATTCCAAATTGCTTTTCACAATGTTTGGACCAATCCTTAACTCCACTAACTGTATATTTAGTGTTACTGTCTTTCCATAACCTGTCCAACATTGATTATTCCGTCTTTTGTCTCTTTTCCAGTTTGTTTGATGTCAGAGATTCAGAGTTGTTTTGATTTATATTTCTTTTATTGGTAGTAGTAATTTGTAGTATTCTTCCATGTGGACTGTAAAACACTTTTGGTGGAGCTGTGAATTTGTATGATTAAAAAAAATTGGAATTATGTGAGAAAAGTAACTAACCTATTCTAATATTAATAATATATCATGGCTAAAAAGTAATTTTTTGGTACAAAATTTAGGGAGATCACATGAAATTGATTATGTTCTTCTGTAAGAAGATAATATTACAAAGAAAATGAAATTGTATGTTTAGTT
The DNA here is from genome assembly GCF_028583685.1 of Petaurus breviceps papuanus. Classification (NCBI taxonomy): domain Eukaryota; kingdom Metazoa; phylum Chordata; class Mammalia; order Diprotodontia; family Petauridae; genus Petaurus; species Petaurus breviceps. The sequence goes on from NW_027187336.1 coordinate 319,509, forward strand.
TGTGCATAATGATATAAATAATGGGTGATTGACATTTAAGTGATCTTTAGGTTCTCTGATCCTATATTCTATGTAGATCATCTGATCTATATATTGAATCATGACCATCTTCTGTTATTTCTAACAATGACTGCTGACACTTGACAAAGTCACTTTCTGAGTTTCTGACAGGCCTGAGAAATTACTCCTATTAAGCCCTTAACCAAAGGGGGCCCATTATTGGGAATGATTCAGTGAAGTATAAAAGCAAAAAGAAAGATCTAATAGAGTAGCCCTTTTTGTGGTAGCAAAAAATAAAAAGAAAGAAAAGAAACAACAACAGCAACATAAGCAACCTGGAAATAAAATGGTTGCCTACCCATTGGGTAAATTAAACAAATATTGGTATCTGCATGTTGTCAAATATTATTACTTAGTAAGAAATGATGAAAATGAAGAATTCAGAGAAACATGCAGAGGTCACAGGATCACAGATTTACAACAGGAAGAGAGGCCATTGATTCTAACTTCATTTTGTAGATTAGGGAAACTGAGTTACTTAGAGGTAAAGTGACTTGCTTAGGGTCACACATCTAATTAGTATCTGAGGCAGATTCGAACTCAGTTCTTTCTTACTCCGAGTCCAGTGCCTTTACCACCACATCAGAGCTGTCAAACATGCAACCTGTGGGCCACACATGGCCCCCAACACTTCCCTATATGGCCCCAAACCCTCCCTAGTTGGCCAGAACCAGATTAAAATGTGACAATATAAATAAAAAATACAATAAAACAGATAATATCCCATTTTAAAACTAAGTCAATATTCAGGCCTCAGAGATCCTTATGCATAGTGACTCTCCCTCCCCCCTTTCAACATATGAGCTACTATACTACATGATGATACTATCTCTCCCCCATTCATAGGAATGGATACAAAGTGAAATAAAAGTCATGATAATGCATTCCACAATGCAAATAAAAATTACACTAAAACACTGCTGACCTCAGATTAAAGACCTCAGATACCAATTTCAAATACCAATTTCCATTCTATTGCTAAAAATGTAGGAGACTCCAAAAATTAAATGTGGCAAGTATAGATGGTTTCTGTATTGGCCAGTTTTCTTTGGTTTTTATATTACAAGGGCATATTGTGGAAGTTGGTAGGTGGGAAGAATATATTGAGAAATGGTTGTGATGTAAAGAGCATGAAGATGTCAATAAAACTTTAAAAAAATAAAGAAAGAAACAGAATATTTCATTTAAGGTTTCCTCTGGAGGAATAAGGAAATGAGATGGTCTGTTATCCTTCCCTTAGAGGAATTAGGAAATGGGATAGACACAGCAAGTGGAAAGAATACTAGTCTTCCAATGAGAAGAACTGAGTTTGAATTTGATTCCCCTACTTAGTAACAATGTGACTTTAAGCAAGTTGTTTTATTTCTTTGAACCTCAGTTTCTTCATCTGTAAATTTGTGATAAGAATGTTTTAACACCTATCTCACGTGGTTATAGTGAGAAAATACTTTGTCACCTTTAAAGTGTTACATAAATGTGAGATGTTGTCATAGTCCTTAGAGGAATCTTGAAACAATCTAGCTTAGGGTATTGTAACATTTGGAGAAATAAGGAGATAGGATGGTATAGGAGGCATGACTTTAACACCAGTACATCTCAAGTCAAGTTCAATGTTAGGACAAAAGAGGCACCCTTAAATCTTCTAACCTTTAACAAAAGGATGTTTACTTTGCCCTAACACAACAAGGATATTCAAGGAGGATACAGTGACACTTAGCTCCTCTAGGACTGGCCCCTCCTTCACCCCCACCTCCTTACTTAATGGGTTTCATTTCTGAGGGATCTAGATTCCCAGTGGCTGGAACTTTTTTTTTTTTTAAAGCAATCGGGGTTAAGTAACTTGCTCAAAGTTACACGGCATTATTTCTGAGTGTGGTGCTAAGTATCTGAGCCCGGATTTGATCCCCAGGTCATCCCGACACTGGAGCTGGTGTTCTTACTCACTGTGCTACCTGGCCGCCCCTGGCTGGAACTTTTTAGTGTAGCAGGCCAATCAAGTCCTAGGGGCAGGTTAGTCATCTTTTAGGTAAAGCCTTATGTTGTTTGTGGGAGGAATGAAACTGCATCAAAGAAATGTTGATTCTGTCATAGATGGTTCAGAAAAAGTTTTTTTTTTTCTTGGATAGACTTTCATTTCATTTTCTTTTTTTCTCAGTTACATGTGAACAAAATATTTTAAGTCATTAACATTTTTTTTGAGTTACAAATTTTCTTCCTCCTTTTCCTTCTCACCTTGAGAAGACAAATTTGATTTAGAGTACACATGTACAGTCACGCAAAACATCTCCATGTTAGCTATGTTGCAAAAGAAAACACAGACCCCAAACCCCAAGAATAATAAAGTTAAAAAAAAAAGTATGCTTCAAATCTGCATTCAGACTCTATCAGTTCTTTCTCTAGAGGTAGATAGCATTTTCTCATTATGAATCCTTTGGAATTGCCTTTTATCACTGTGTTACTGAGAATAACTAAGTCACTCACAGTAGGTCATTGTATAATATTGCTATTACTGTCTACAATGTTCTCCTGGTTCTGTTTATTTCACCTAGTATTGGTTCATTTAAGTCTTCCCAGGTTTTTCTGAAACCATCCCACTCTTCATTTTAAAAAACATTTTATTATTTCCAATTACATGTAAAAATTTTTAACAATTTTAATTGAGTTCAAAATTCTCTTTCCTCCTTTTCTCCTCATCCCCCTCATTGAGAAAGCAAACAATTTGATATAGGTTATATACACATTTCCATATTAGTCATGTTGTGAAAGAAAACACAGACCGACCCCACCCCACCCCCCCCCCCCCCCCCCCCCCCCCGGCCAAATAAGAAAAATAAAGTGAAAAATTGTATGCCTCAGTCTGCATTCAGACTCCACCAGTGCTTTCTCTGGAGGTGAATAGCATTTTTCATTATGAGTCTTTTGGAATTGTCTTGGATCATTGTCTTGCTGAGAATAGCTAAGTCATTAAGATTTTAAAAATTTTTTAGAGTGATAAGGAAGGATGATTTGATGATTTCAAAGGAAGAGCTAAGAGGTGACCTGATTTTACAGCTACTGTTTGGGTTGGCTTTGAATCTGTTCAATCTTGCGTGCAGAACCACAGAAACTCCCTGCAAGTCTTATAAAAAAGCCTAGTTTAGCTTGAAAGAGGCAATAAACTGCAAACCTTTGGCCCTTAAGGCAGGAGCCTCTGCTTGTGCTCTCTAGACTTGTTATGGTCTGAAGAATCCTGGCAAAGCCTATCTTATCTTATTTTTGTAGACTTAGTTCTAAGAACTGTCAAAGTCCCAGCTCCACAAAGGGTATGGTTTTCTTAGAATAGTAGCAAGAGGTGATGTATAGTATAATAAGCACTACACTTTGGGAAGAGGTTAGGGGTTTCAGGAAATCTGGTTATAGAGACCTTAGAAATCATGGGTAGTTCAATTCCCTTATTTTATAAATGAGGAAGATGAGATTCAAAGAGATAAAGATAGCTAGATGGCACAATGGATACCCCTTGGAGTTGGGAATACCTGAGTTCGAATCCAGTCTCAGACATTTACTTTCTAGATGTGTGACCCTGGGTGAGTCATTTAACTTCTCTCAGCCTCAGTTTCCTCATGGAATAGGGATAATCATATTCAATGCCATGCACGAGCAGCTTTCCAGAACAGCTGTGAACAATCTTTTAAGTTCTGATTATACAGTATAGTGAACACTCTATTTATTCAACAACAAATCAAAGCAAAACATTCACAGTAAATCAAAGTAAAACATTCACAATATTACAACTTATTACAGAAAATAAAAATATAGCATTTACAACAACTTATCACAGAAAATGGCCACATAGTTTGCACTATAGTGGTCCCAAAGTTTTGAATAAAGAACAATCATTTAGTTTACTCACAAAGTACAACAGTCAAAGTTTTCCACTCATGGGGCAACTAGGTTACAAATCAATTACTTATTCAGTCATCAGTCACTAAGTACAATAATTTAGTCAATCATCCTTCATTATTCATTATTCAATCATTAGAAAATACACAGGTCACTAGTAAATTTATAATTTCTCAGTCAGTACACAGTATTCAAGTAAAGTCTTCTTTCAGCTTGACTTGGGGTGGTTTCTAGGATTCCCTGGATCTCATTCCATAGTCCCAGATCCTGCCTGGATTCACCAAACTGACACCTGGGTTCAAGGGCAGACAGCTCCCAGGTTCTTGTCCAACTCTCTGTGCAGTTCCTGCTCCACATTGGAGCTCAGTGTCCAGTCCATCTCAAATCCTTCACAGTCTCTGTTCCTTGGAAGACAAGGCTCAACAAAGCCACCAACAGGTTCATAAAAAGTACCAGCATCACAGTCATGCTTCCTCAGTCTTTGGCAGTTCCTGCTGGCCCTTGGAAATCCTCAGCAGCTCCAGCTGGCCCTCAGCTCTGACTAGCTCTCGTAAATCTGGCTGGTCCTCTGACTCATCAGAAGTTTCAGCTGGTTCCCAGAATCAAAGTCACTTCATCCAGGTTCTCCAAATTAAAATCATTCTCTCCAGCCTGTGGAAGGGGGTGGAGGCAGGGGTGGATTCGGGGGTGTATGTGGGGGCTTTCCGCTTTAGCCTTCTCAGTTCCTCTTCAGCCTCCCTGGAGGCAGTAGATTCTGCCTCCAAGAAGTCTGCTTCAAGAAGATCTAACTCTCCCTCTTTGGGGCTTTCCTTATATAGACACAGCATTAGCTTCCTGTTTCAACCAACCCCTTCCTGTTACTTCAGCAATAGGAGACAGGAGTTCATACCTTCTGTTTCCCCAACAGAGGCTTGATCAGTTACTAAGTGTTAAGAACCTGCTACCTTTGCCAGCATAAAGGGATCTTCAAATTCATATTATATTACCATTACATCGTAACATCTATCTCCCAGGAATGTTGTCAGGACAAAATGAGATATTTGTAAAGTGCTTGCTTTGCAAGCCTTAAAATGCTATATAAAATGCCATCTACTATTACTATAAAGTGACTTGCCTAAAGACACCCATTTAACATTAAGGGCAAAGCTAAATCTTGGGCATTTATCTCCTGGAATGTCCTGATGATAATCTCCTGGAGCCAAGTGAATTGTACTATGCAGGTATCAGTCCTTACTGCCTCCCTAATTATCAGACTGGTAGGATGTTTTGAGATCATTCAAAAAGTAGAAACAGCTGTGTCACCAAGATTGTATGGGGACTCAACTATCTAAGATTCCTCAAAAAGTTGCTTCAAGGCTACGATATAGTCAGAAAAGAGAGAGATTGTCCTGGAGACAATGAAGGAAAGAGCATCAATGGAGAGCTAATGTTTGTGAACTGACTAAGTGAGTCGACAATAGTGTGAGAAGAGTAAACAGAAACATGGTACAGAATGATGGTGTTGATTTCAGGAGCCTGGAGAGAGTAGGAAGGTGAGGGGGTGGAGAATGTGAGCGCCAGGACAAGCCTGAAACTACTGAGAACTGACTATATGTAGAGTATATGTGGTATGAACTGAGGTGTTACATAGACACTGAGCCCTGGTCTAAGAGAGAGAGAGAGAGAGAGAGAGATTGTATGAAAAAATAGGGAGGGAATAGGTTTTAAGAGCTCCCTCCATAGTAATAACTACCAGGCAGGTGTGAACTGTGATGAATAGGTTGCCTAATCAGATTTGAGAGGTTTTATCAAGCGAGTTTAAACAGATTTAAAGAATGTTAAATTAAAAAAAAAAAAGACTAAGATCAAGCCTACTAATTCCATTCAGGGCTGGGAATCTCCAAAGAATCTCAAGCTGAATCTAGGTGAGATTGGAAGAGCACAGCATTGATGTCCTTGAAGGCAGTGACACAGTTAAAGTAATCCACAATCCTAACTACAATTCTCTCTTGATAATGACATTATGCTGATTAAGCTAGAAACATCCGCCACTCCCTGCCCAAATCCTGTGCAGCTGCAGGGACTTCCTATCTCATCTCTGGCTGGGGCAATACTATAGACTGGCCTAGGGGGATAAGGTCACAGGCGTATCTAGCAGCTTCCTAGTCCATCCTCTGGCCAGATTGAAATGGCTGTCACCTGAGGCAAGAAAAGACCCACCCACCCAAGGTGGTGCCCATAAGACTTGGCCAATGTCTGAACACTGAACTCAAGCTCTCATACCTTATCTTGATGAGGTGAATTTCCATGTGGTTGGGAGGGGGTATTGTTTACCTGAGCTAAGTGCTATTGTATTCTTGTTGAATGTTCTTACTGTGTCAAGGCTAAATTAACCATCTATTATTATTAACTGTTTAATGGTGTTTGAGTACCTCATTTTGTTTCAATATAGAACCTGAATGAACAAGGTACTAATTTGAGCCAGTTCCAGTGATAATAAACCCACTTCCAAACCCTACCCCCTGCAACACACACACATCATATTTATACTAGCATAAGGAAAGCTATATTGAGAGGCAGTTAATCTGATTTCCTCAGATATATTTTATCTGAATGGCCTGTTTCTGAACTCCTTGTGATTCTGATTTAAGAGTATAATGCCTAGGTGGGGTAGCTGACAGAGTGACCTAAAGCATGAGGTATATGTTAATGTGACTGATAGTTTAAGGAGTCTGGGTATCCTATGTGATCCACAAATCTAGGGTCACTACAGAAGATTGGGTAGTTCCTTTGATGAAACAGGATATCCCATTGCTGGGGGCACTAATAGATTTTTCAGTGGACAAGGTGTTAAAATGGGTAGAGTGCCAGGCCTGAAGTTGGGAAGACCAGAGTTCAATATAACCTCACATACTTACTAGTTGTATGACCTAGGCAAGTCACTTAACTTCTGTTTGCCTCAGTTTTCTCATCTGTTAAGTGTGGATCATCGAAGCACCTACCTCCCAGGATTGTTGTGAGGATCAAATGAGATGAGAATTGTAAAGTGCATAGCACAATACCTGGTATATAGTAAGCACTACATAAATGTTAGCAGCAGCAGCAGAAGAATTTTGAGAAATGTTTGTATATATTCCTATGACTAGGGCTGCTATATCTGCCATTACTAATCTCTAGGCAAGGGATACTTAAACATTTGAAAGCCACTTGGAGCTGGAAAGAGACAGTCTTGATTGCGAATTGAGTGATGAACTCAAAGACCACCTGAAGAACATCCTTTCTCTCCTCTCCCCTCAGCATCACCACATCACCACCTCCTCCCCCCCCCCCAATGGAAAAATCTGATAGGCAAACTCTTCCAACTGAATGAGAGATGAAAACATCTGAGGAGTGGATGAGTATGTGACCTCCAGGACAAGGGGGGAAGGTACCCAGGGACAGAGCCCATCTGCATAGCTTAGAGCCCTGGCATCCCAGTGCTGGCAGTACAGGGCAAGCCATGACCTGTGCTTTCAGGGTTGAGGATGTAGAGGATATTAAAAGTCTATTCAGGAAAAGAAGAATGGCTGCCTACTTAAGGCTTGGGGGCAGTGGGAGGGACATGGAGCTGCAGATTATCTAGCCAAAAAAGCAGGGCTCAGCATGAGGAGGGGAGCCTATGGAGAGGCAACAGAGAAAAAACAGTCATGAGGGGTCAGATGAAGGATGCAAATCCTCAGGGCACGACTGAACTAGCCTGGCAGAGTCCCAGAGAGTATGGAGCCTATTGGTTTAAACAATCTTAGCCCTCTCCTCTTATACCCTTATCTTGGAACTGATCAATTGAAGATAAATTACACTGCTAGTAATAAACTACATAAAATTATGAAACTAATTACCCTTAATGACTAAAACAATACAAATGGAAAGAATCATCACAACAACACAAAACTGAATTCTGTGAAAGTAGAATGACTACACTTAAAGGTATAAGAAAGAACCTCCCCTCCTTCTCTTCCTCCTCCATGCTTCTTTATGGAAGTGAGGGGACTATAGGTGCTAAGCTGATTTTCCCTCCTTTTTTATTCTTTGTTTATAAGGGATACTTCTCTGCCAAGGAAAAGCAGAAAGGAAAAATAGAGAAATGTAGGTGAAAAGCAAAAAAAAGTCAGTAAAAAATTTACTTAAAGAGTTGATACTGGTTGAATTACTTAAATAATGACATAAATTGTAAGGACTTACAAAAATAATCATAGCTAACATTTATACAGCACCCTTAAGGTTTGCAAAGTGCTTTACAAACATCTTATTTTATCCTCACAATAATCCTGGGAGGTAGGTGCTGTGATTATCCTCATTTTACAGATAGGGAAACTGAGGCAGATAGCAGCTTAGTGATTTGCCTATGATAGCACATAGGATAGCAGCTGGGTTTAAATTGAGGACTACCTGCCTCCAGGTCCATTACTGCATCAGCCACATCATATAACTACAGATACATAACATACTAATAACAAAAGTTAGCAATGAGGTCCAGAATACCAGGACAGTATTAACTAACATTTATATAGTTCCTTAAAGTTTGTGGAGAACTCTACTCACATCATCTTATTTGAGCCTTGCAACAACCCTGTCAGGTAGGTGCTTACAGGTATTCTTAGGTCCATTTTATAAATAAGGCAACTAAAACTGGTAAAGGTTAGTCATTCTGCCTCTGGGCAGAGCCCTTAGCTGGTAAGCATTTGAGGCATGATTCAAACCCTGATCCTCCTGACTCTAGGTCCAACACTCCTAGGCTATGCTGGATGGACACATCTGTCAAAAAACTGTAGAGAAGCAAAGGAAGGCCTCTGAAGTCTGGGCAATATAGACTCTGATTCTAAAAGATGAGCTCATAGACTTAATCTTTGAGAGAGTAGAAGGGACCTCAGAGACTATCTAGTTCCAAGCACTTCATTTTACAGATAAGAAAACCTAGGTCCAGAAAGGCTTAATGCCTCTCCTGGTCCCATGGCTGTCAGACGATGAGCTGGGACCTAAGCTGGGACCTGAGGTGAGGTCTTCTCAGTCCAAGTTCAGTGCTTTTCCCATTATATTAGACTGTCTCGTCTATCATTTCTCACCAAAACATGAAGCTCCAAACAAAAAGATGACAACCAGGGACTTAGTGACATGACAACCAGGTTGGTTGGTGTTCCTACAAAGCATTTGCCCACGAAATTCACCTCCAAATGTGGCATGACCAGAGGATGAACCACCATCATTGTTTCTTCCTACTTTTGGGCTGAGTCAAGCAGGTCCTTCTTCATGGCCTTGGCTTTGGTCTCATGAGTTCTTTGACCTCTAGCAAATCCCAGGTTGGAGTTCAGCTCCCAGACTTCTTATAATAATAATAATAATAATAGTTAGCACTTACTGAGGCAGTTTGAGAGGGTGATAGTTTCCCATCAGCTGCTCTCCTTGGTTTCAACTCCAGTGAACATCTGACCTTGCCCAGGCACAGTCTGGTCCCCACCCCGCCCACCCTTTCCCACCTTCCTTTTATGTAGAGTGTTCCCATTGGAGTGTAAGCTTCTTGGGGGCAGGGATTTCCTTTTTTTTTTTGTTATTTGTATCCCCAGCTCATACCGTGTTTCCCCGATAATAAGACCTATCCCAAAAATAAGCCCTCCCCTTACTGTGTAAGATTCCTCTAAAATAAGCCCTCCCCGAAAATAAGCCCTATTGAGATTGCGCTGTAGTGAAGGTGATCCCCTGCGCTACGCGGTACACGCTACATTACGGTACCCTCTATATGCACCGTCTCCCCCCCTCCGTGAAACGCACGCTGCGCTCTGAGCTGCATCCAATCAGAGCTGCAGCAGTGAGCGCGTCATCCTGTTCTTTATTGAATTCATTATTGAAAAAAGGTACATTTTTTTGTTCACATTGCTGTCAATGTTCATTAAAATAAGCCCTCCCCTGAAAATAAGCCCTCTGGTGTTTTTCTGTCCAAAAAATTAATAAGACAGTGTCTTATTATCGGGGAAACACGGTAGCACATGGTAGGTGCTTAATAAATGTTACTATTATTTGACTAGCTCCAGATGTCTGAAAAAGATTTTCTGAGCTAAACAGCTATATGGAGGAAGGGCTTAAAAAAAAAGAGGAATTGTTACTGGATATAATTAGGCAACCACTCTGGTATGCACTAAGTTGGACAAAATCTCTTCTTTACACAGATGATTGTGACCAAAGGTTGTTGTCAACAAAGGTATGGGATTTGACTTGTTTTTCTGAGTGGGGATGGATTATGTTGGGTTAACTCCATTTCCCAGTCCAACCCCCACTGGAAAACAATAAGGTTACCTCAGATCTAGAGAGATAGAGACTATAAGCCTCTGAGTAGGGAGAGGTCTTAAGCCCTCTCCCACCTGGGGCTGACACATAGCCTGAAAATCTCTTTGCATTTGTTCTTCCTTGGTTTTAGGTGAAATGGAGTATTGGAAATGGCTCTGATCTTGTGAACTTCAACAGGGTAGACTAGGGAACCACCAAGGAGCAGCTAGGTGATATAGTGGATAGAATGCTAGGCCTGGAATCAGGAAGACCTGAGTTCAAATTATGACCCCTGACACTTATTGGCTGTATGACTTGGATAAGTCACTTAACCTCTGTTTGCCTTATCTATAAGATGGGAATAATAATAGCACCTTCCCTCACAGTTGTAGTGAAATCAAATGAGATCATAATTGTAAAATGCTTGGCACAATGCCTGGAATATGGTAATGATGGGGTGATGGGGGCTTGTGCTTGGATCCCAATTCCAAAATCACATTTCTTCCTAACTTCAAAACAGTATCCCTGGGGCAGCTAGGTGGTGAAGTGAATAGAGCACTGGCCCTGGAGTCAGGAGGACCTGAATTCAAATCTCACCTCAGACACTTAACACAAAAACTAGCTCTGTGACCTTGGGCAAGTTATTTAACCCCAATTGCCCTCCAAAAAAAAAAAAGAAAAACACTATCCCTGACAGTTTTCTCTCAAGCCCAAGGACACTATGCCTAGCAATAATTCATGAGTGGGCCCCAGTAAAACAAACTATCTTTCCCCATCACAACAACAAGCTATCCTCTGAAGAAATTCTCTTGTAAAAACAGGACTATCTTGTGAACTACAGAATTATCATGTATTGATTCCCAAAGTTATCATATTCAATCCAGAGGTCAAGCTATCTTAATCAACTCTCAAAGCTATCTTGCTACAGATAACAGACTAAAAATAGACCCCTGAGAAACCCCTTCCCCTGCTTTCCCATAGCAAATAAAGCCAGTGACTAAGGTTGTAAATTATCACCTAATTAACACATCTACCACTACTTTTCCTGCATAAGCTTTAGCATCATTCCTGTTAAGTTCGAAGTTCCTTAAGGAATACAAATTCCCTAAGGAGCTCTATCAGCCAGATTGACATTAAAATAAACCTTTGCCAACTTCACTTGAAGAATGCTTGAGTGCATGAATTCTTTCCAGACGACCCTGTCCAGTACTCCGGTCTTTGTGTGTGTGGGGTGTCCCTGAACCTCTCAAACTGCCTCAGTAAGTGCTATATAAATGTTAGCTATTATTATTATTATTATTACAAGAAGTCTGGAAGCTGAACTCCAACTGGGATTTGCTAGAGGTCAAAGAACTCATGAGACCAAAGCCAAGGCCCTGAAGAAGGACCTGCTTGACCCAGCCCAGAAGTAGGAAGAAACAATGATAGTGATTCCTCTGGTCATGCCACATTTGAAGATGAATTTGGTGGGCAAATGCTTTGGAGGAAGACCTTCAGGTTTGCACTCACTCTCCCCAGGGACCAAAGTGGTATAGGAAAGATTGTGCCTTCCCCCATCTCCCATCCCTTTTTCCCCCTTCCACTCCCACACTGTCACTGTTTCAGGGTTCATTTTTCCTGCCCCACCCCTCTTCTCTTTTCCCCTGGCCTTACTGGCTACTAACTCTTGACTTTTCCTTGTTGTCATCATCAGCCTTGCTCTCTTTCTTCAGTTGCTTCTAGCTAAAGGATCAAAATCTTTTAGCTGCTGTCTGTATGGACTTTGGAAAGTTCTTATGGCTCTGCCTGCTGGTATTTATGAACTCTTTGATATTGGTTGCTTACTTGCCCTCTGACTCATCAGAGCTTAGACACCCTGTGTTTGTCTAGGTTTCTGTTTCCTTTGTCCCGAGGCAAGACCTGTTTCCCTTGCTTTATGGATACTTGTGGCCTAGTGTGATGCATGTAGCCAAATGGTCCATCTAAGGATCCAACACTAGGGACCTGGGTCTCTTTAGCATCCCAATCCAGCCAACTATCCTACCTGGCCCATGGATTCTCTCACACTTGTGTAAGGATGAAAAAGGAAGGAGTAACACATAACCTTCTATCCCCAGCCCGGAAGAGAGGAAGACAATGAAAATCAGCTAAAAAGGATGGGAGGTAGTGGGACAGCTGGATGGCACAGTGGATAGTAAACCATACTTAGAGTCAGGAGGACCTGAGTTCAAATGTGACCTCAGATACCTACTAGCTATGTGACCCTGGGCAAATCACCCAACCCTGATTGCCTCCAAAATAAAAAATAGAATGTGAGGGAGGACAAAAGGAAGCAAGTGAAAAAGGAAAGATAGGGAGGACATAGGACTTAAAATGTTGCTTTTTTAGGATTGCCAAGACCAAATAACACTTTTAGGAATAACCCAGGGAAACCTATAAAGAAAATTATTTATAATCATAGGCAATGTAAGCAGTAAGTTCCTATAATTCAACAAACTATATCTTCTAAAATTTTCCTCAATAATGTTTCATAACCAACAAATAATTTTGAGAGGCAGCATACCACATTGGATAGAGACCAGGCCTATGCGTCTGGGAGAACTGGTTCAAGTCCTTTCTCTGACACATACATAGTCTGTGTGACCCTGGAAAAATAACTTCATTTCTCAGTGTCCCAGAACATTGCAGGTGCCACTGATCCGTGTTGGTAAAGGAATTTCCTTAGTGGAAATTTCCTATACTAATGAAATCACAATCATCCTCCCCTAGACAAACTCTCCCCCTTCTCCCTTCCTGACCTCCTAACCCTCTACTTTTAGATTCTCAACAAAGTGATCAGATCTATTTACCATCCTCAGATATGCTGAGTGTCTCTGTGATATCTCCAGGAGCTTAGCAGTCACTTGAAGGGGGCAGCAGCTTGAAGGTTAAAGATTCAGTGTCCTTATCTGTGCAGTAAAGGGGTTTGGCCTAGATGGCCTCTGAGGTCCCTTCCAACTCTAACCTATGATCTTGTGAATTAATAATTAAGAGATAGCACTTATATAATGCTTTGAGATTTGTAAAGTGCTTAACAAACATCTCATTTTATCCTATAAGCCAGGTTCAAGAAAGTACAACAGTCTGAGTTTGAGTTAGTTGGGAATTGTGCATCCTTAGCAAGTTCAGAGTTTCTGTCTTAGATTATGAATTGCACAGGAGGTGTCAATCTGAACCAGTAGGCATGTCTCATTAGGAGTCCAATACTCGAATCAAAGGTCCAATGAAAAACAAAACAAAACAAGACTATAGTCTGTTTAGGAAAAAAAGTGAGAGAAACTGGGAGGTATGGTCTAAGATGGAAGGGGAAGCTGGATAACTAACTTTTCTGATGTGTTCAAGTCATAATTATGTGAATCTTTATAGTTGTACTGTGGCTGTCCTATCTCCTTGCACAAAGAAGAGATGCTGGAGGGAGGGAACTGCTTTTCCTTCACTGGGAAGGTTAGCAACTTAGTCCTTTCTTTTTTCTTTGAAACCTTCTGTGACTTACAAAGGAAGAAAACATTTAGAAAGGGGAGTCTTCAGCTTGGCTGAGACAGGGAAAAGGGGAGAGATATTTGTATGGTATCATAAGATCATAGATTTAGAGCCAGAAGGTATCGTAAGGGCTTTTTAGTACCACACTCTCATTTTACAGGTGAGGAAACTGAGGTCCAAGGAGCTTAAAGTGACTTGCCCAAGGAGTAAACATCCAGAGGCAAAGCTCTTTCCACTGTATCACGCAGCCTTCCTGAAGGCATTAGAATTTCGTTTTTGCCAAGACCCAGACGAAGCAACAGACAGGCGATCAGATTAATGACAGACTAGCTTTTCTCTACCTTCATTTGCCTGGTCGCACCTGATGCTAATTCAATACTAGACTTTAGAGCACTCCCCTAGGGGCCCAAGTGAGGAACTACATCAAGACTTAGGCGAGGCAAAGGCTTCTGTCCCACCAGATCAAGTAACTATATACATCACTCTCATGATGTCATTGGTCCTCTTTCAGAATGAAGGACGAACAACAACAACATGTATGAATCTGTTACAATTACTAACTGACCCAAGGCTGCTATTAGAACATGTGGTAGCCAATTGCACAACAGTCCTGAAGATTATTATACTCTAGTGCCTTATTACTTCATATGTGCTAGCTAATCAGCAAAATGTTTTTCTCCTAAAATTTCATGGAGTCCATAATCTTTGGGGTTAGATGGACATGTTTGGCCTTTGGGCCTCATGTTGGGGTAATTAGTTTTTCTGAGTGGTTTTATAGTGGTCATACATGGCATTTTCTTTGAGAGAGTAAAATATCAATGGTATTTAATCCTCAAACTCCCCTAGTTCTGTCCTTCTCTTTTGCCCTTGAGGAAATGTCCCTTCTTTTTTTTTTTTTTCCTAAGGCTTAACTTCTCTACCTGTGCTTTAGGGCAGATCAGAGGGCAAACCTGTTGGTTTTCCAGTACGTGCCCTACAAGTACCTAGGTACAGTCTCAGTTCTCTTACCTTTCCTTTTTGCTCCTCCCACTTCTCTAACGTGAATTTCCCCTCCCTACCATAGATAGCTAGTACCCTCATGATGGCCTCTATCTTTGCCTACTCAGGTTCTACCTCCCTCCCTACCTCCAGCCAAATTTATTCCTCTTTGGCAATCTTGTTGGAGAATTAATAATAAAATTACTCACACTGAGGGGTTAATGACTGAGGGTAGCCCCTGAGGAGATGTGAATTTTTTTTTCCAGGACAATGTATGAAATGCAAAAGAATGATACAAATAGTAGCTTTCAGGCATTATTAGCAATAGCCAGGAAAGAAAGAAATTATAGTTTGGAAGTCTCAGTTGGCACTCATAAAATTATACAATGTAGATGCCTATGTTATTCCTCAGATTTCTGTACACAAAAGACTTTCACTATCTAGAAATGGAGGGTTATTGGTAAGCACTGATATATACAACTCAAGAATCAAATATTTGTTAATCATCCATGTTCAGAGAGAAAATATAAAATTTGGATAACTCAGATGAAGTTTTTAGTCTGGTGTAGAGAGAGATTGAGGAATATGGATATTGTGCTGGACCTGGAATTACGGTAGTGGGTTCAAATCCTGCCTCTCACATTTATTTGCTATGTGATCATGGGCAAGTCTCTTAAACACTGAACCTGTTTTACATAGGGATGATAATAGTTATAGACCACGTATCATAGGGTTATTGTGAAGATCAAATGGCATGTTTATAAAGCACTTTGAAAACTTTAAAGCACTATATCAATGAAAGTTATTATATGGTAGGGTAATGAGACACATGCAAAAATAACTTAAATTTAAAATAGTACCTGAGGCCCCTTTCTCTGATTGGTCATTTCTCAGAACAACCATTTTAAGGAAGGGTCCCTAGGCCAGCGGCATTCATGCCTTCATTGTGCTCTGGCCCCATTCCTGACTCTTCTTACTTCTTTCTCCATCATCCCCCTGCATCAGTGCATCCTTCCCTCTCTCTGCATTTCCCTTTCAGTTCCCTGTTATATATCTCCCCCATCATTCCACTGTAAGTCCTTGTGTCCGATGTAGTTAGCACAGTTCCTGGAACATAATAAGCTCTAATAAATGCCCGTTGACTTGATGACGTGACAAATGCACAAAAGTAAAGGAACAGCTACCCACGGGGATGGTCACAACCTTCATTTTCCCATCACCCTGCAGGCACTCTACTTTCATAATAAAAATTACTATCATTCTCTTCATATGCCTTAGTCCTCCCAAACTTTTATGTTGTCATGACCAAAAATCTTTACCCCTTTTCATTCTTTTTTTTTTTTTAAAGCAATCGGGGTTAAGTAATTTGCTCAAGGTTACATGGCCAGTTATTTCTGGGTGTGATGCTAAGTATCTGAGCCCGGGTTTGATCCCCAGGTGATCCTGACACTGGAGCCCTGCTCTTACTTGCTGTGCTACCTGGCCGCCCCTACCCCTTTTCATTCTGCCAAGGAATCAGCCTTGTTCTGGCTACATTCTTCTTTTCCTGATTTGGACTCCTTGGTAAATCAGTCCAATGTTACTTTACCCTCCGCCCTTGCTTTCTGACACTCGTGTCTTACCAAACCTCAACTCAGGATCATTCCCACCATCCACCTCTTCTGCTCCAATTTCTGTACTAGTGAACAGAGGGAAGTTCTGGAAGCCATCCTTGACAAGCGTACATTGCAAATTTGTCATCTAAACTACGATGGGTCCTCACTGTAAGGCAGTCCTTTGATTCTTCCCAATTGGATTTCCTATCCAACTTCCCACTTGAGCCTGTTTAGAAACTTTTCTCAATTCAAGACTTCAATGCAACTCCCTTCCCCAAATTGAGGACTTGGTCTCATACTGTTATGAAAAGAATCAAGACTATTGGCAAAGAACTCCCTCTCCTATCCATCAGACATCTTTTCCTTCTTCCTTTACTCCTATCTTATGAAAAGGGAACCTTCCTTCTCACTAAGGCCAACCCTTTTATATGCTCCCTTACCTATTCCCCTCTTACCTAGCCCAACAGACTTCCTACTCCCAGATGTCTCCTTTTTCTACAAACTTCAGTTATCTCCCTATATTCTTCCTGCTGTCTACAAACAACTCCAAGTCTCCCCTATCCTTAAAATAACCTCCCTTAGATACCACTGTTTCTGCATCCCTCCCTTTCCCAAAGTCCTTAAAAAGTCAACTCAAGGTTTCCCCTTCTCTCTACTAAGCTTCCCAAAATCTGGTCTGTGACCTTTTAACTCAGTTGCTCTTACAAAAAATCAAATTGCCAAATCTAATGGCCTCTTTAGCCTCATCCCAACTTTTCTGCAGCATTTGGCACTGTAGACTACCACCTCCTCCTGTATACTTTCTTCTCTGAGTTTTCCTGATTCTCAAACCACTTATTCCTTTCCCTTCCTTCTAACTGCTCCTCAGTCTCCTTTGATCATTTATCATCTATGTCCCTCTCTGTGGGTGTACCCCAAGGCTGTCCTGGACCCTCTTTTCTCTACACTCACTTGAGTGATGTCATCAGCTTTCAAGGGATCAAATTACCAGCTCCATTCAGATGACTCCCTGATTATATCTCTCCTGAGCTCCAGTCCTACATCACAAATTGCCTACTGGATATTCTAGAGCAGGCCTGTATGACCTGCAGCCAAAGGATTCTGGGCAGCCCCCCAAAATGCAGAGGAAAAATGCTCTAGACTTATAGCCAGAGGGCCACAGGTTGTGCAGGCCTCTTAAACGCCAAACACTGAGACTAGAATTCATTATTTTTTCCCATAAGAGTATTTTTCTATCACTGCTTAAGGAACCATCATCCTTCTAGCTATCCAGTCTTGCAGCCTTGGTATGATCTTCACTTTTTCTCTATACATATAATGTTGTTAAATCTTTTTTCCCCCCACATATCTCACAAAGTATCCCAGCACATAGCCACCACCCTGGTTCTGGACTATTTTTTTTTTTTTGCTTTTTTTTGGAGGGGGAAGGCAGGGAAATTGGGGTTAAGTGACTTGCCCAAGGTCACATGGCTAGTATTAAGTGTCTGAGGCCACATTTGAACTCAGGTCCTCCTGACTCCAGAGCTGGTGCTCTATTCATTGTGCCACCTAGCTGCTCCTAGATGTTTTCCTAAAGCACAGAAATGAATGTGATCCTCTTGCTAGATAAACTCCGGTGGCTTTCTAAGTGGCCTCTAAGACCAAACATTAACTTTCTCCATTTGGCACTTAAAGCTCTTCCCACTTTTCCAGTGTTCTCACACATTATTCTTCCTGGAGTACTCTTAGATAAGACCATACTGGTCTAGTTACTGTTCTTCACACAGAACACTTCATCTCCAAGCCATTGCACTAGCATGCCTGGAATGCACTCTCTCCTCACCTCTAACTTTTGTAATCTCTGACTTCCCTTAAGTCAGCTCAAATGCCACTTTCTACATTAATTGATTAGTGATTTCTTCATGCTCCAAGTTGTCTATACTTATGTATTTATATTGTCTCCTCCACTAGAATGTAAGCTCCTTGAAGGCTGGGACTGTTTCTCTTTTGTCTTTACTGCCTTGGTGCTTAACCCAGCACCTAGTACATACGAAGTGCTCTAAACTGTTTCCTAATTGATCTTCTGTGCTCCTCTAATTGGACATAATTTCTTCTCTCTGATCATCTCTCATGATATGTTTGTACCTCAGAGGATAAAAAGTGTTGGACTTAGAGTTTGGAAGACCTGAATTCAAATTCAGCCTCAGATACTTACTAGATGTGTAACTCTGGTTAAGTCACTTAACTTCTGTCAGCCTCAGTTTTCTTACCTGGAAAATAACACTTTGCAGGGTTGCCATGAAGAACAAAGTCCTCTGCAAATCTTAAAAGTGCTATGTAAGTCCTAGTTATTAGATTTCTCACATATTGCCTTTTATTAATAAATATACTTTTCTCTCTCCTACTAGTTGGTAATAAACTTTAAAAGGCAGGCACTGGTAGAGACCCTTGCATGTATTAAATCATCAAATGTTTGCTGAACAAATGAGCTTGATTTTTTCCTTAGTCCCTAATAAAGAATGGCATAAGCTGAAATATATATATAATATAGGATAGAGATGGTAAAATTCCCTTAACTTACAGGCAACCCATAAGGCTTAAAGTAACAAATGCACTTTATTGATTTTCAGATAAAAGAAAGCTACTGAGCCAAGACTAATAACTGCATCGCTCTCCCATTCAACAGCTGTGTAACCTATGGGCCTAGAGTAGCCATGCCAACTCTTACTGCTGCACATTATTTACATGGGCTTGACTTCGATCGCAGGATTAGTAAATCAAAGCATTATTTTAGTTTGGCTTCCAAGTGCATGGCTGATGTCTGAATCCAGTTTCTTTTATATTCCATATTTTCCTTTAAGTTCTTCCACTTTTGCAATATAAGCTTTCATGGAATCTTCTTTGGATTTCCCTGTAAGTCACCAACAGAGATTTTATCAGGTACTGGGGAAAAAAAAAAACTAAGACAACTTATCCGCCTATTGCTCCCATATCATTATGGCAGTTTGTACTGCAAGCAATGAGTACAGGCATGACTGATTAAGTGGGTCTTCAAACTTGCTGGAAGATAAGGTTCACTCATAGTCAATAAAATCTAACATAAGTGAGTCACAGTGACTAACCCCCACACCATCCCTACCCCCAAAGTTCCCACAGCTGAGTCTAGCTTGCTAAGCAAGCTACCCTTTTGGGATTCGCCCCTCCCAGAGTGGCTTAGCTGGAAGCAGAGAAACCAAACTAGCAGCTTATTCCTTCAGTGATGTGGGCTCTTGTCCAAGCCCTCAGGCAAAAGTAGCAAGTTCTTAGAGAAGGACAAGGCAGATCTTTGTCTTCCCAATCCAACAGTCAAGGATAAGGGGAGATACTGTGGGGGGGGGGGGGGGGGAGAGGGGCACACACTGGTAGCAAAGGGAAGCAGGACCCCTGGAGTAACAACTACTTAAATAATAATAGGGAAGGTTATTCTTTATTTTTTAGTTACTTGAAAATTCTAGGGGTTCGTTACAGTCCTTTCTTTTTTCTTTTCTTTTTTAAGCAATTGGCATTAAGTAACTTGCTCAAGGTTATTTCTGGGTGTGGTGCCAAGTATCTGAGTCCGGACTTGATCCCCAGGTCATCCTGACACTAGAGCCGGTGCCCTTACTCGCTGAGCCACCTGGCCGCCCCTACAGTCCTTTCTTGATTCCAAGGGATTCTCATTTGTATGAAGACAGAGGCAGCATTCTGGAATGAGCCAACAGAACACAAAGGCCAGCAGGCACCTCAGTGCCAAATTAGCAGTCCTTTTGCCAGGTTTGTAGTAGTCACATGATTAAACAGGGGCAGGGACACTTCCCTGTCGATGCTCTTGTCTCTAGGACCCACTAGCAGCCTCGTGTAGTTACAAGAGGGTATCCACACCAGTTGGAAGCTCACCTTCTTACCCTGAATACCTCTTCTGTGGGAAGAAATACCAACATGTGGCTAGCACAGGCCCTGATATTATCAATATTATGATATTAGCCCAGCCACCTCCCCTCTATCACATTGGGGAAAGTTATCACAAGAAGTTAGTGACTGTTTATTTGTTGAGCAGTTCAGGGTCAAGTCCCACAAAGTTCATTTTCTTTGCCAATGCTCTAATGAAAACTCCCTCTCAGGAATGAACAATGCAAGATTTAATTAGTTAGAAATAGATGATTACCTTTTAAAGAGTTCCAGGCATCCCACTTAGCCTTGCCTTTGAAGTCCATCATTCCTGGACGATCTTAAACAAGGGTGGGGAAAAAAAAAAGCAAGTTAGATACTTGAGGAAGGAGTATGAGCCAAAAGGCACATACTACATAATTAATAAGTGCTTACTGAATTGAGCTAAGATTTCCAGCAACTTTCTTGATAAAAAAGAAACAGTTGCTTTAAGTTCACCTGAATCTTAAGTGGATTTCAACTACTCCTCCCTTACAAACCTGACAATACGGGGAGGAAGATTGTTTGCCAAATATTAATTCCAAGGTTTCTTTGAAGTAAATCCTGATTTCATACAAGTAGACAATACATATAGGAAATTTAAGGATTTTAAGTTTCCATTTCCTGGGGCTGACCAAATTTATACTATTGCCACAGAGACACTGATTTAGGTTTTTGGAGAACAGTATAGTCTCTAAGTATAACGCTACAGAAATGTGATGATTATTTTATCTCTTTTTCCCCTTTCAGTTTAAAAGCAATGCACAATGTGAGTTCTTAATAAGTACTACACTGAACATAAGGGTCAGCAATTACTTTGAAAGGAACAAGAATATCTCCACAGTTTAAGCTGTCTTATTAGTAATTCAAAATTACCCTATTTGTCAACAACCAACTTTCCATTAATGCAGAGCTGCCCAATTACATCCACCAGTACCTGTATTTACATCTCCAACTGTGGCTTGTTTGTAGTGGCTATAGATAAACAACATTTCTTGGTCATCTGGTTTGGACTTCAGGTTTTTGACTTCTTCTGCAGCTTTGTTAAATTCAGCCTAATTGGCAGGAAGAAAGGAAGGAGAAAATTAATTCTCTTACCTTCAGACCCTCAGAAAGGTTCAAGGCTAATGCCCTAGGCACAAGATGAATTTAGAGTGTGGCCTGGACAGTTTACTTGATCTTAGTCTGATTTAATTTCCCCAACTGTGAAATGGAAATAATAGCCCCTACTTCCCAGGGTTGTTGTGAGGATAAAATGAGATATCTGTAAAGTGTTTTACAAATTTCAAGGCCCTATATAAATGCTAGCTCTTCAACAGCTTTCAGGGGAAAAAAACAGGCATGTAGTGGAAAGACCACTGGATTTAGTCTGAGAATCTTAATTTTAAGCCCAGTTTTGTTGTTGACCTTCATGTATGACCTTGGACAAATCCTTTGGACAAAATTTCCCCATCTGTAAAAGGAGGTGACTGTATAGGGTGACCTTTTAAGGCCCCTCTAGCTCTTGATCCTAAACTGAGGAACACTTTATACTTGGTAAAGAACCACTCGGAAGTTGTTAATCTAACTAAAAGTACATAAATTTAATTTTAAAAAAAGTTGTTAATCCAACTTTTTTCAGCCTTGGCCTGGCGGGGGTTCTGTATGGTCAATATGGTAGAGTGCTGGATTTGTAAGAACGGGGGCGGGGCCCTGGGGTTTCCAGGGGAAGAATCTATGCCCGGGAGGCCAGTATGCTATTATGGAGGCGGAGATGTCCATCAGCAGCACCCGAGATGGGCAGTTGGAGAGCTCCTCCCTCAGCCCGGCACCAACTGGGCAAAAAGCACACAGACAAGTCCCCTGAAGAACTTTGTCCTACTGCCCCAGGGGGCTCTGCGGCCGGGAGGAGTGTGAGCTCTGAGGCGCAAATCTTGGGCGTCCCCTCTCCCAGGACAGGCTCGCTGGGCTGCCTGCCACTGCTTTTCGACATCTGTTTCCCAAAAGGCAACAATCACTCCGTCTCCTTCAGGCAAAACCAAACCCTCCACTCATGCCAGCACAACCAGCCCCTTGGCTCACTGCCCTGGATCTCTGCTCCCCAGGATGCCTCTTGGTCTACAACCAGCCTTTGGACCCTCTCTGCAACTCTCCCTCCTCCCAGCTGCCTTGCTCTCCACCCTAAGCCCTCCAGGATCCCCGGGACGATGGAAAGAAACTCTGGCTTTTAGGCGCTTGACTTGCTGTGTGACTGACTAGGCAAATCACTTCCCTTCTCTGGTCCTCAGTTTCCTCATTGGCAAAATTAAGGGGCTGGATACTTTTAAGATCTCTTCCAATTCTTAAAGTTCCACGGTTCTCCTTCCTCCTTTCCCCAGGGTTCCTTCACTGCCCAGGGGGAACTAACAGCTCGCGCTGACCGCTGGGGAGGAACGGAGGTGACAGGCAACGGATAACTCTAAGTTAAAGAAACCAGGAAGAGAAGGGGAGGATGGCTAGGGGGGAGTAGAAAGGAAGGCAGCGGCAGTTCTAGGTACAATTGCAGCCCTTGTGTGTGTGGGGGGTAGGTGGGGGGGGTTGGTCAGCCAGCACTTCACTCACTCACAGTCAGCCCCCTTTACCGCGGCCCCGTCTTCCCTCCCATCGTTCCCTCACCGATGCCCGGCTTTCCAGCCTGGCTGGATGCCTAGTACCTGAGACATGCTGCCGGCTTGAGCGGGGCGGGGAGGATCGGAAGAGAGCTTCCACCTAACTCCTGCAAGCTAAACGAAAGCAGGATGGGTTAAACCCGCTCTTAGTCTCCGGCCAGACTCCAAGCTTGGCTTAGCTCAGGCGACTTCAGTGCAACCAATCAGAGCCCGGCCCAGCTTTCCCGGGGGGCGTAGCCTATCTTGGCCCAGAAAGGACACTCCTCCTCCTCGGCCCTTGGAGCCCCTCCCTTCTCCTTGGCTTCATGCTCCGGGGCTTTTGGCTAGCCTGGGGAAGCGGAGCGTGCCTGCGGTTGGAGTTGGGCTAGGCGAGAAAGGGAGGGGGAGGAAGAGCTAGAGGGGGAGGAGGCGGAGGGCCGAACTGGACTCTGGGAGGCGGTGGCGGAAGTGGAAGTGGCGCGCTCTCCGCACAGTAAGGAAGGGGAGGGGGGGAGGCTCCCATAAAGAGCCGTTAGGGGGAGGTTGGTGGTGGAGTCGCTTGCGGGCGCTGACCTAAACTGGGAGACTTAAATGTTAGGCGTCCTGCCGTCCTGTCCCTCCTCTCTGGACCGTGGGGTGGCGGAGAGGAGCCGGAAACTCATCTGTGTCCTTAGCTTGACCGCACACGGGCCCGGAGTTGGTTGGAGGCTTGGGTTACTTCCTGGGGCCCGAGAAGGGGAGGACTGAAGCCCAGGCCAAAATTTGGGTCTGGGGTCTTCAGTATACTCCCCTTTAGGGAAGGTTGCAGGTGTTGGGGGCCCCGAGTTAAAGCCTTCTCCCCCTTAAAGGAAACGTTCTTGCGGCTCCCCTCCCCCTTTCATTTCACTGTCTTCCCCCTCCCCCCTACCTTTGAGCAGAGAATACTGTATGTCCGAGATAGGCACCCGTTAAAAGAGGACCTCTGCTGTAAGAGGAGTCCTCGCTCCCTAAGGCCTAGAAGGAGCCTGTGCACGTGCCGGGGGGGGGGGGGGGGGGAGGGGCCGAGCTACATGCTTGGTAGAAACGTGATTTCCTCCTATGTTGCTTGCGTCCTTTGCGGGCACAGCTGTGTCTAAGTGAATGGTTTATTCTTGGCTTGGGTGGTGGATAACTCGGTGCTTCTGCTTTTTCTTAGTTTGATTCCTATTCCTTCCGTAAATTAGTTGCTCAGATTTGTGCTTAGGGGTAAGTTACTGTAAGAACACAATTTTGTAACTAAGGGGTTACATGAAATTCATGTAACCCAGTTCATGAAGTTGCTTTGGAGGTTTGATGTTTGGAACTGAAAAATAATGTTTGAGATTCGTGGTTAGGTGTTCAGGCCTGCCATGGAGACTGGGCGAGGAGAAGGAAGAATAATTTCATTTCTTAGTTTAGGGACCTAGCCTTGGCAACATTTTAAGCAGATGGACAGTATTTAGCACTCTTCCAGTGACTTTCATCATCCCTCTCCTACCTCTTGGTAACTTTTCTTAAACTTAAGTTCTCTAATGCCTCTAAATGTCTCCAGAAGAACTATGACGAATCATATCATGTACCTTCATGGATTCAAAGTGCAGGAAGAGATTTTTTTGGATTGTTGCCACGTGAATTTTTTTTGTTTTTTGTTTTCTTTTTATTTGGGATAGGGATGTTACGGGGAAGGAGGGGGGGATTGTTACAGTGATTCCAAAGAAAAGAAATTTTAAAGGGCCATTTAGACATTTTTTAAAAATGAGAACAGAAGCACAAAACAAGCATAATTGCTTTGGAAGTATAACATGTTGAATTTATTACAGACTTTAAAGAAAACGGCATGGAATAAAGATTTATGGTTTTTTAAAATCCTCTTCATGTTGTGCTTTACATTATAGGAACACATTTTTTAAAGTTCAGAATAAAAAGAAAACTTTAAATCGAGCAATACCTTTAAGAAACTAGTTAGAAAATAGTCTAGGATTTCTTTAAAACAGTCAGCTTGAATCAGAGCAGATGTGTCATGGTTGCCTGTGGAAACAATTGAATATCAACGTTAGTTTTCCTAACACCAGCTAAGCTATTGATTAGGTGATAGGAGCCAAGAATTTTATACAAATAGAGGAAAATAGAAACAAGTAAAGACTATCAGGAAAACTTGATTTCAGAATTCCTGCTTAGCTCTGCTCTTTTCATCAGGATGCTTTAAAAAGTCTTTTATTCTGTTGAAAGTAGCATACTGTTTTATTGAATTTATGTATGCACATTAACTTATTTGTAATGAAAAAACTAAGCACATTAGGATCTTGCATTTTCTACATTTTTAGTTAACTCTAGATAATAGCATTTATATGGTTCTTTAAAGTCTGCAGAGCACTGTACATAGTATTACCTCTGATAGTAAGGATGTGGTCCACTATGTCCTTTATACATGTGGAGTTGAGTCTTATACATTATTTAGTTGTAAAGTAGGCGCATAGGTTGGTAATTGTTCATGTTCCCTTAGTCACCTTTTTTTTTGGCTTTAATAAAGGTTTTTTTCCCCTCAGAGTAAGAACAGAATAGTTTGGATTGTCTTCAGGAAATGACCTAGCTCCGGTAATGACCCCAGACTTTCCGCAGAAATAAAAGATTCATCTCTTTAGTACCAGTATTTTTAGGAATGGAACACGATAGCCTCTGAGGAATTAGAAATGTGTAACAGGACAATAGAAATTTAAGTAGTAGGTGTGAATGGACTTAGAGATAGAACAAATGAGGAACTTGGAACAATAGGAGTAATGTATGTGTTTAGGGAAGTGTATAATCAAAAAGAAAATGTACTGGCTACTTGAAGAGAGTGAGGGGTAAGAGGTTGACAACCCAAGTATTGCATTGGTAACCTGATGATTGGAGTGAGGAAAGTCTAAAGGAGTATGTGGGGCAAACTTGTGGGAGGATGTAGTTGGTAGTTGTACATAATAGACACTCAGTTGGAATTTATATAATTGGGAAAAACAGCCAAATTAATGAGCTCAATCCATATAAGTAAAAATCTTGTAAAAATCTGGACCTAACATTTTCTGAAGCAGATTTCAAATACATTTTCTTTACACAATATTCCTTCCCAGTTAAATCTAATAGCCTTTTAAATCTGCAGTAGGGGAATGCTTTAAACATTTCTATTTTACTGCCATATAAGGCATTTGATAGACTAGAAAAGAACTTTGGACTTAGCAGTAGACCTGTAAGTAGACCTTACTTCTGCTACCATCTTAACTAGCTATGTGACTGTTTTTGATTTGAGATGTCAAGGAATAGGGACATGGATATACTTAATGCACCACAGCATTAATTGATAATATGCAAACCAATTTAGCAGACAAGGCCATTTGTACAGGAAGGGTGCAAGATGGATGCAGCCTCTCCCTTACACGCCCCTCCCCCCCCCAGGTCAGTGGCGTTGGTTATACTTACCTTGCTTAGCTGAATTCTAGTAACCAATGGAACATGAAAGTGCTTCTTGGGCCACCTACCACTGAAGTGTTGTGAATGTCTGAAGATACAGTGCTGAAGACTTTTTATCCTGAGGTAGGTCAAGGGAACTGGATGTTCTATCCTAGGGGAAGCAAATTCTAGTCATTTTTTAATACTTCTATCACAAGTAGATCAAATTAGGTTAAACATTGGTGGGTTGTAGAATTCCTTTGGAGGCAAGGCCTGTGCTTAGGGACATTTATCAGCCTTTCTCTTTTCATGTTACACTTTCCCCTCTGGATGAAGACATTTATGTCAGAGACATTGGGTGACTAGTCTATCTGAGCCTTACTTTCCTTATCTGTAAAAATGAGGGAATTAGACTGCTAGGATAGCTCAAGTTCCTTCAACTTCTAAAATTATCTCAAGTAGAAATACATTAATTTTGATCTAGACTAAAATGTCTTTGTTCATTACAACTAGGTGAGTTAGGTAGGGAAGTTTTATTATTACTATTTTCAGATGAAGAAATTAAAGTTCAGAAAAGTTGTGACTCACTCAACATTTAGTGGGCTATAGTGGCAAGTTTACTGGGTTAAAGTAAAAGAACCTAGGTTCAAATACTGGCTCTACTTTTCATTGATTACTTATATACCCTTAGGCCTTAGTTTCTTCACCTATAAAATTTGGAATGGATTAGGATTAGGTGATCTCTTAAGGTGCCTTCCTAGCTCAATATCTAAGATGCTGATTGGGCGGTATTTTTTCCTCTGTGAGACTATACTGCCTTTTCTGATTCTGACCGTTCTTCCCCAGATATGGTCTTAGATTTAGAGCTGGAAGGGACCTCAAAAGTCATTCAGTCCTACTCATAAAGAACAGAGGTCCTGAAAGGTCAAGTGATTTGGCTAAGGCCCAGGTGATAATGTTAGCTTTTATATATTGCTTTAAGGTTTGCAAAGAGCTTTACAAATGTTTTGGTTTGTGTGCGAAACACCCTTGTGAGGTAGGTGCTATTTTATCCCATTTAAGAGATGTGAAAACTGAGGTAGATATAGCTAAGATAACTTGTCCACCGTCACACAACTGCATTTGAACTCTAGTCTTCAGACCTAGCACTCTTACCTGTTGTGCCATCTAGCAGCCTAGGTAGTAAGTTGCAGAGGTGGAATTTTAACTCAGGTCTTGTAACTATAAATCCAGGTGTTTTTCTAAGATAGCATAGTGCTTCTCACCACATCATTGTCTTATACCACTTGGCTTCATTGCCTTTTTTTTTTTAAACTACCCTTTGTACCCTTAATGTGATAACAATTCTACTAAAAAGTTTTTGTTTTTGGCATCACTCTCATTTCCTGTCCCTTTCCCCTCCTTCCAGTAAGTGTTTATAACTTGTGACAAACACATGTAGTTAAGCAAATTATCCACTCTTTGGCTGTGTC
Source organism: Petaurus breviceps papuanus (assembly GCF_028583685.1). NCBI lineage: Eukaryota > Metazoa > Chordata > Mammalia > Diprotodontia > Petauridae > Petaurus > Petaurus breviceps. The sequence goes on from NW_027187336.1 coordinate 347,220, forward strand.
TGAAAATGTACGTTTTATTCCATACTACTACTTTGTCAGTCTCTGCTAAAGAGATATGATTCATCATAAATTTTCTGGTTTGATGATTGATCATTGCATTGGTCATAGTTTTTAAGTTTTTCAAAGTTGTTTTCCTTTATGGTGTAATGGTCATTGTAGAAATTGTCTCCCTGGTTCTATTCATTTTGTTGTATAACAGTTCACGTAAGTCTTACGAGGTTCTCTGAAATTATTTGTTACAGCATAATAAAATTTTATTGTGAATTTCCTACATGTTTTGTCGTGTTTACTTAGATTTTGAGTTCATATTGACAGTGGTGAATAGCACAGATTTGGGGCTGATGCTTAGCTTTTGTGTCTCTTTAGGCTGTACTCCATACTAAACCACTGACTCCTCTTTTTTGAAATAGAAATACCTTATTAGAATAGGTTTGATTGAAAGATAATTTCCCAGAGGGGAAAAAAAAGAATCTGTGTAATGTATGGTAGGGGGGTGTGTATGTGCTTGGAATTTCATAATAGTACTTTGAGTTAATGGGTAACCCCTTGGAATATGTTCCTGGTCTGTTCTAGAAATTAGTGTTTTAGTGAAGCAGCCATAGAGCCAAAAGACCTGGATTCAAGTTCTGCCTCTGGCACATTGTCTCTATGTCCCTGGGGAAGTCACTAGGTAGCTCCCTAAATCTGTAAGTTTTAATGCTGCCAGGCTGATTGGGTAGACAGGGAGTTTTCTCATCAGAAGCTTCCTACATCAATGAAATCATAGACTGGGCCAAAACAAAGAAATCAGTGCTTTCAATAGGTGTTTCTCCTTAGTTATATGTAGTAGCTGATTCTTAACCTTTTTTCTGTGTGTCATAGACTCCATTGCCAGTCTGATGTAGCCAATTTACCTCGCCTCAGAATAGCATTTTTAAATGAATAAAATATGTAGGATTTCAAAGGAAACCAATTGTATTGAATATTCCTGATAAAATGGTTGGCTGTAGTCCTGCTGTTTCTAGGCAGAAAGATGGGTGTTTTGGAAAATGCATTCTCCTCATCATTTAGCTTCTTATACTCCATTAGTCAATTATAGATGTAGATCTTTGGGATCGAGGAATCTTAGAATTTTCAGATACATTGGAGATTATTTGGTGACCCCATATTTTAGACATGGATATCTTCTAAAGTAGCAATGATCTCATTTATGTAATGATTAAAATTTGTGAAGTATTTTCTTCATAGATTCTCTGTGAGGCATACAGTGGAAATGTTATTCTCATTTTACAGATGAGAAAAAGACTCAGAAAGGGTTAGTCTTGTGGTCACATAGCTAAGTAAGTATCCAGTCTCTGAAGAGACCCAATGATAGATAGCCCATTCTGGTACTGGATTGGACTAGTTGTGATTACATCCTGTAATACATTGTGCTAGATCTTTAGGTTGCTTTTGCAAACAATGTTGACTTGCCTAAAAATCACAATAGTAAAAATTGCTTGATGATTTCTTCCCCTGTTTAAATAGTACCATGACTCAGCTATCCAGAGGAATCCAGAACAAGGAAGTAACTAAAAAAAGGCCTCTGACTAGCCAGAATCAGTCTTCCCAGCTTTTCTCAGAGTTTTACCTTTTCTTAGGTCTAATATTACCTAACATTTATAGATCTCTTTAAAGTTTGCAGTGTTTTGTCTGTACATTTCATTTTCATAGCAATCCTGTGAGTTAAGTGCTATTATCCTCATTTTACAGAGGTAGATAAATAAATGGACAGAGTGAGCATTTACTAAGTACAGTCAATCCTCAACTTTTGAGGGGGTAACCATTCCTAGAAAACCTTGGGAAAGTTAAAAAATGCAGATGTTAATACATTGAACCAATGGGAAATAGCGGGTTAGGTTCTTGAGATGGCCAAAAACTGTAATCTTTCATTAGAAATTGCTTAAAATACTTTTCTGCATATAATTCTATATAACAAAATATCAATTCTCATAATATGCACTTTTCCTAATATAGTAGCCATAAAGAGGAGAGGCTGCGGCAGCTATATCCTGTGAGAAAACAGAGGGGACCATCATCTCGTTTACCCACAAACTTAAGCCCCTTTTCCATTTTTAGAGTTCCTTCATCATGCACTTGAGAGGTTACTCTAGCACTTTCTGGAGCAGATTCACAAACACTTTTATGAATACTTTCCTACTTTTTTGGAGATATTAATTTGTGCATATTGTGCCTCTTATTTTTTTCCTCTATTGTGTGTAGTTGCAAATGTGTGGGGTTGCCAACCCAAGAGTGAAAACGAGGTTACTAAAATCATAGGGATACTTGAAGTCACAAAAGTTAAATTCTACTTATTGTGTACCAAACACTGCTAAGTGCTGGGTATGCAAATACAAACAAACAAGAACAGTGTCCTCTCATGGGGGAGCATGACACATGAAGAGCAGCTGGAAAGAGGGAAGAGGTGATACCTGCAATGTGTGGAGATAACCAGAAAGCGCCATAGAGGTCTATTTTTAAGTAAAGCATTTTGAAACCTTATCTGTTGGAGCCTAGTGGCTTAGGGACAGAGTCCATACTTCTAGTGGGAGGGAGATAAGGATGATGGCCAGAATACCTGCCCAATGATGTAGAGATGGCAGGGAAGTGATAAGGAAGCTGAAGTTTAGAGGTTAAGCTTACCCAGGTTTATGTAATACAATAAATATCTGAGGCAGGATTTGAACTCAGGTTTTACTCTTTCCATCCTTCCTCAAAATTCGGTGTTCTAAAGCCCACCAAATTGGTTGGAAGGGACCTTAGAGATAATTCCAATTTCCTTATTTTAGAAGAGGAGTAATTGAACCCCAAAGGAATGAAGTGACTTGGTCAATTTCACATATATATATATTTTATCAAATGTTTTATTAACTTCTAGTTTACATCATTCATTTCCACAAGATTTTGAGTTACAAATTTTCTCCCCGTTTTTCCTCTACCCACCACCCCAAAATAGCGATCCCACTGGATATCTCCTCCTTCAATCTGCTCTCTCCCGTATCTTCTCCCATACCCACTCTGACTTTCTAGTATGGCACGGTGTATCTCTATGCCTCAGTGCCTGTATATCTTATTGCCCAGTTACATGGAAAATAATAGTAATAATAGTATATATACATATATATATATTAAACATTTTATTTTAAAACCTTGAATTCCAGATTATTCCCTTTCTCCCTTGTCACCCACCCTTACTGGAAAGATAAGCAATTCAATATAGGTTGTACATGTGTAGATTTACATTTACATTTACATATGTAAATGCAAAACATTTCCATAGTGGATATATTGTAAAAGACTGACTGTATTTTCCCTCCCTCCTATCCTACCTCCCACTTGTTCTATTCTCTACTTTGATCCTGTCCCTTTTCAAAAGTGGGTGCTTCCAACCTCCCTCCCCCCCAGCCTGCCCTCCCTAACATCCCCCCTCTCATCTCCTTCCCCCCTACTCACCTGTTGTAATGGGAATGTAAATTTAAAGATCTTCCCTGCCCCTAGGCTAAAGTGCACCTGGAGCCTGGGGTAGTGTTGGGAGCGAAGGCCTTAGGGCCAAGTGCCCATCCCCCCGTAAGAAAGCCACACCCCCGAATACCCTGTCCTGAGAATCAGCCGGCCGTGAAAAATACCTGATGTTCTAACCGCAGAAGTTTCGTTGCTACAACTGCTGAACAAGTTGCTACAACTATAGAAGTTTCAGTTGTTACCCATGGAAACCCCTCTCACTCCCCCCTTTCTTTACTTCCTCATCCCCCAAGAGTATATATGCTTTGCTTTAGCATAATAAAATCAGACCTTGACAAAAACTCGCTTGGTCTCACTCTTTCTTTCCCACCCATTCCTTTGCAGGCTGGGTCCTCCTCAACCCCACGAATAACTTGGTCCCGCTGGACGGGACAGGGTAGTAGGCTTGTTTTTCAGTAGATACTTTTTGATTGGCCAGTGTAAGGGTTATGGGATTTAAAGATCTTCCATGCCCCATGGACGTGCTGACATAGCAGAGCAAGAGAAAGCGGAAAGCGAGAAAAAGTGAAAGCCGAGCTAACGGTCCTATGGTTGGCAGCGGTTGTGGTTGCGGTTGCCCTTTTTTTTTTTTTTTTTTGAGTTAGGACTCCTGCTGAGCACTGCCAGGGGCCGGAGCTGCTGGGAGCAGGACTTTCTGCTAAGGACTCCTGCTGAGCACTGCCAGGGGCCGGAGCTGCTGGGAGCGTGCTTCCAGGACGCTGGGTGGTTGCTGTGAGTGGGGAGAGGAGGACCTTTGCCTGAGGTAGCCTGTTCTGTTTTAAAGGCTTGAGAATGTGGGTGCTTTCTACTTTATCTACCTGTGCCAATATCATAACTACTCTGCTGGCTTTCACTTTCTGGTTTTGGGACTCAGTCTTTTGGTATCTTAATAAATTTTCTAGTTTATTTCCCCATATGGCAAACCTGACGTATTTTGTGATGGATAATTATATCAGCATATTTGTCATCTCTATAGGCATTGTGAATATGGCATTGCTGATACAGCCAGTGGGTCCAAAGGGTTGTTACATTCTCTGAGCCAGAAGAAGGCTGTATAAGCCTTGATGTGGGGCTTTGTTTTGGGGCTCACTTTGAGAAGTATTCTGCGATTTGATCTGGATTCTGGGAAGCTGTTGTCCAGAGCGCCCCGGCTTTGAAACCCAGATGTTGATTGGGTATGGATGTAATGGTTGGACAGTTTGAAATCTGTCTACTTGATCTGTTTCTGTCTTGATAATTCTGTCTATATATTCTGAAGTTCGGGGTGCTGACCTCTTTCCCCTGAACTAGGTAAACGATACATGTTTCACTGATTAAAGTAAGCTTGTTAACCCATTTTGAGTTGCTTTCCTTTATCAAAGCAGATCTAAGAACCTGTGTGAGCAGCCACCCTGGGGACGCTGGGGTGCTTGCTGCTACACCTGAAGGGTGAGATACCCTATTTAGTGTGTATGTCATTCCCTCCCTAAGCCAAATTCAATGAGAATAAGGTTGACCCATTTTCTTTTACCTTCCTGTTCTTCCCCTCTATTGTAACAGTTTTCCCTTGCTTCTTCTATATGAGATAGTTTACCTCATTCTATCTCTCCCCATCTCCTCTCATTATATTCCTCTCTCACCTCTTAATTTCACCTTTTAAGTATCATCCCTTCCTATTAAATTGGTCCTGTGCCCTCTATCTGTGTATACCTGCACACATATATACACATATTCACATATGTATTCATATGCCCATATACCCTCTGATGTAAACATATGTATGTGTGTATGTATGTGTGTGTATATATATACATACACACACATATATATATACACACACACACACACACACATATTTCTATTGCCTTCAACTATTCTTATACTGAGAAAAGTTTCATAAGTTACAATTATCATTTTTCCATGTAGGGTTGTAAATAGTTCAACTTTGATAAGTTCCTTATGATTTCTTTTCGCTGTTTACCTTCTCATGCTTCTCTTGCTTCTTGTATCTGAATGTCAGATTTTCTATTCAGCTCTGGTTTTTTCATCAAGAATGCTTGAAAGTCCTCTATTCCACTGAATATCCATATTTTCCCCTGAAACATGATACTCAGTTTTGCTGAGTAGGTGATTCTAGGTTTTAATCCCAGCTCCCTTGACCTCCGGAATATCATATTCCAAACCTTTCAATCCCTCAATGTAGAAGCTGCCAGATCCTGTGTTATTCTGATTGTGTTTCCACAATATTCAAATTGTTTCTTCCTGGCTGCTTGTAATATTTTTTTCCTTGATCTGGGAATTCTGGAACCTGGCTATAATATTCCTAGGAGTTTTCTTTTTGGGATCTTTTCCAGGAGGTGATTGGTGGATTCTTTCAACCTCTATTTTGTCCTCTGGTTCTAAAACATCAGGGTACTTTTCCTTGTGAATTTCTTGAAGGATGATTTCTAGGTTCTTTTTTTGATCATGGCTTTCAAGGAGTCCAATAATTTTTAAATTATCTCTCCTGGATCTATTTTCCAGGTCATTGGTTGTCCCAGTGAGATATTTCACATTGCCTTCTATTTTTTCATTTGTTTGGATCTGTTAAATAGTATCTTGATTTCTCATAAAGTCACTAGCTTCCATTTTCTCCAATCTAATTCTGAAGGAATGATTCTCTTCAGTGAACTTTTGAGATTCTTTTTCCATCTGGCAAATTTGGCTTTTTAAGGCATTCTTCTCCTCATTGCCTTTTTGAGCCTCTTTTGCCATCTGAGTTAGTCTATTTTTTAAGGTGTTGTTTTCTTCAGTCAGGTTGTTGACTCTTATTTCATAATTTTATTGCATTGTTCTCATTTCTTTTCCCAATTTTTCCTCTATTTCTCTTATTTGGTTTTCAAAATCCTTCTTAAGGTCCTCTATGGCCTGTAACCAGCTCGTATTTTTCTTGGAAGCTTTTGGTGCAGGAGTTCTGACTTCATTGTCTGCCTCCTGTTCCATGCTTTGATCCTTTCTGTCCCCAAAATAGGAGTGTAAAGTTGGGGTGCTCTGCTTGCTTTGCTTCCCTTGTTTGCTCATGTTGCCACTCAATTACTTGACTTTTGGGCTTTTTGCCACAGTAGGACTCTACTATCAGACAGGGGAGCTTTGTCCCAAACACTGGGGTCTTCTCAGCTGCTGAAGGTGTTAGTTGGGTGCCCTCTCTGAAGCCTCCACATGCTCTGGCAAGCTGGTCGCACACCCCAGGACCTCCACCCTAGATAGCAATCCAGATCCAAGCAGGTTAAAGCAAGAGTGAATACCCCTCAGACTGGTTGCTTGGTCCCCCTACAGTCTCCAGGACAGGAGCTGAAGCTGCCACATGGCAGCAGCTTCTCCCTCCAGGGTATAAAGGCCGGACTGCACTCCCAAACTACTGGATCCCAAAATCCACACTGCACTAACCTCTCACTATGTTCTTAACATCTGTGTATTGATAATTCTGGAAATCGCCACAGCTGCTGGTGATTTGAAGTCCCTCCAGGGCTGTGGCTGCCCTGAGGCTAAGACCTCCGGCTTGAGTGGGGCGGGGGTCGGCTCCCAGAGCAGCACTGTGCTGGCTGCTTCCTGCCGGCCTTTGGGCTGTCCTCAGCAGGAGGTTAGCTTCTCTGTGTCATTTTGTGGGTTCTGTGGCTCCAAAGTTTGTTCAGAGTCACCTTTTACATGAATTGGAGGAAGTGGAAGCCAGAGCCCTGCGGAAGTCCTGTTTCTACTCCACCATCTTGACTCTGCCTGCCAATTTCACATATATTAATAGGAATATGACTTGGACTCAGGACCTCTGAAGTTACATCTGGCTTTCTGGTACACCACAGATACTGTAAAGTAGCTGCTTAGGAAAGGTTTAAACAAAAGAAAGCACAGCAGTCTTGATGCCTTTTATATAGTAGCAAATAATTTTGTACACACTAGTCAGCCATGAAGGGGGCATTACTATCACAATGTTGTGTGATAATTGAAGTTTGTCAACATCCAGCAGCTATTAGGTGTTTGTTATATCTAAAATGTGCTAAGTGCTGAGGGAGATAGAAAATGAAGACATGGTTCCTGACTTAATCAATTTATGATCTAGTAACCAGTTTTAAATTTGAGAATCTAGGATTCAAGATCTTGTTTGGTGGGTGAGGCAGCTTGGTATAGGGGGAGGAAAAAGAAACTTGGAGCCAGAGTTCAACTCCAAGCTCTGCCATGACTGTGATGTTGGGCAAGTCATTTAAATTCATTGGGTCTCAGTCTTCTCATATAAATGAAGAGGTGTTAGACTAGATGACCTATGAGGTCCTCTCTAGCTCCAGCTCTATGACCTTGTGAAGGTACATATGACCCATTTGTAAATACATAATATGATACAAATGACATCTTTATGTAGATGACTTCCAGAGTTATATAGACAGCCCTAATCTTTTGCCTGAACTTCATTCAGTCTTGCATTACTAACTTCCAGCTAGATATCTCTGCTGGATATCTCATAGGCATTTCAATTTCACAGTAGATTAAATGCTTGTTGAGGGGCCTTGGAACTGCAAATGTGTGAGGTTTGACCCAAATAGAATTTATATTTCCTCCCAAAAGTCATTCTTTCTTCAGACTTCCCCATTTTTTTGGCCCTGCAACCTTTCTAGTCATTTAAATGTATAACATTAGAATCATCCTTAACTCTTTCCTCTTTTTCAACCTTTGTATCTAATAAATGACTAAGCCTTGATAATCTTGCTTCTCTATCTTTTTCCACTATTTCTCGTCTCAGGCCCTTCTCACCTTTTGTCTGGATTGTTGTAATAGCCTCCTAATTGATCTGCTTACCTCCAGAATCTTTACTTTCTAACTCATCTACCATACAGCTATCAACTTACATTTCTGGACCACATCTGGCCATGTCAGTACACTCTTCTAAACTCTTGAGTGACTCCCAGTTATTTTTAGAATAAAATGTGAAATTAGCTTGATATTAAAGTCTTTTATAATGTGTTCCATTTACTTTTGCAGTCATATTTATAACTCCCCCTCATGCATTCGTTTTAGTTAGACTTTATTGCTAGCTGTGCACTTGTGTGTAACATTTTATCTCATTTTAACTCATGCACCTTGGTATAAATGGTTTTCACTTGATGTTTTAAATACAATCACAACCCTGCCTGGAAGAATTTTTAGGTTTCTTCAAAGCACTGGTCAGATGCTATGAGGTTTTTTAACCTTTTGTGATCTGGATTTAAAAAAAAATTTTGTTTTAAATCAGTCAAGATTTGCTTTCAGAGAGGAGAGGAGGCTTAGGGAGATGGGAAAGTGTTGGGTATCTTGTTTATTTATGTTTACCTCTTTATGTTTCTGTTCACTTCTGTGCTCAAACTTTAGAATTCTCTGAAGCCCTGGTATTTTTCTTAAAAATTCTTATAAATCCTCTGTTTCATTAAGGGTTCATTTTTTCCATTGTAGCATTATACTCAGTTTTCCTAGGCACATTATTCTTGGTTGTAAGTTCATATTCTTTGCCTTCAGGAATATCATATTCCAAACTCTTTGCTACTAGACGGTGGTGGCTGCTAAATTGTGTGTGATCTTGACTTGAATTCATTCTTTCTGGCTGCTTGCAGTATTTTTGCTTTGATATAGAAGCTCTAGATTTTGTCTGTGATATTCTTTGGAGTTTTAATTTTGGAGTTTCAGGAGGTTTTTGGTGGATTCTTCCTATTTCTACTTTACCCTCTGGTTCTAGGACATCTGGGCAATTTTGTTTTAAGATTTTTTGAGATATGATGTCTAGAGTTTTTTCTAGGTTATGGCATTCATGTAGTCCAGTGATTATTAAATTTTTTCTTCTCGATCTGTTTTCCAGGTCAAGTGTTTTTTGGCTGTGAGATAACCAACATTTTCTTGAAATTTTTCATCTTTTATTTTTTATAATCTTTCACGTAACCAGCATTTGGGAGGAAGGAGCCAAGCTGAGGGATGTAAGATTGGGGCTACCTTTCTCCTTTAAAATTAACCAGGAGTCAGCCGTTCTGGAGAGCAATTTGGAACCATGACTAAAGGACTATAAAACTGTGCATACCCTTTGGTCCAGCAATACCACTACTAGGCCTATATCCCAAAGACATACAAAAAATAGGAGAAAGGACCTATTTATACAAAAATATTTATAGCAGCTAAGAACTGGCAGTTGAAGGGATGACCATCAATTGGGGAATGGCTAAACAAATTTGTGGTATATGATTATTGATGGAATATTATTGTTCTATAAGAAATGACAGGATGATTTCAGAAAAACCTGGAAAGACTTAAGCCCAAGAGAGACTAGATGATTTCTGAGAACCTTTCCAGTTTTAGATCTGTAATCCTAAAATTTTAGCATCACAATTCTGAATAGGAATATAGAAGAGCTAAAAAATGTCACAAAAAAAAAAACAAAGATGAGGAAAATTTAGGATTAGATCTAGTGTACATAAAGGAGACCTGTGCTGGATGTAACAGTTATGAGAGCATTGAAAGATTGACTCACAAGGTATCTGGAGGAGAGGAAAATTCCAAAAGCATTTGGAAGAAAAAAAATTTTGGAACCTTATTAATAGTTAATATAGATTTACTGTGTTCCAGGCATGGTGTTGCATGTTTTAAAGTTATCTCATTTGAACCCCACAACCACCCTGGGAGGTGGGTGCTGTTATTACCTCTGCTTTACAGATGAGGAAAACAGAGGCAAACAGAGATTAAGTGATTTGCCCAGGTTCAAAAAGCTAGTAAGTAACTGAGCTTGGATTTGAACTTGGGTCTTCCTGACTCCTTACTTGACACTATCCACTTCACCACCTAACTGCCTATTAAACAGAGAGAGACAAAAGTTGGAAGAATATTGACAACTATACCTTATTTGCTTACTTTCCAATCTACATAAAATTTTTATCACAGTTTTATAATATTTAGAGCATCGTTAATGAGGTTATTAGAAACAGGTAGGCTTTTGCAAGCAGTATTTCACATTGGTCCACACCTTTACATTCAGCACAAGTGAAGATCCACTGTTCATCATGTCTTTCTGGGATTGATGGTACAAATGGACAACAATTTGGGCCAGAATTAAGCATGTGGAGAACAGGCTAGATCGTCTCCAGGAAGTTGCAGAGCTCCCTTTAATGATCCCGGATTTTTCTCAGAAACAAAGTTTCTATTATCAATTTTCTAATTATAGTGTTGCATGACTGTAAAATGAAAAGAACAGTCAAGAGAAAGTGAGGAAGCAATGCCATGTGAGTGAATTTTAGTGTCCCCTATAGGTAAAACTTCATTATGTTATAAGCTCAACTATTTCATTGGTGGGATACTTTCCCCCCAGAATAGATGACTGTCCCTCTTTATTGGAGTAGACAGTTTCATGAATTACTCTAGCCAAAAACATATCACCTGGTGACCAACCTTCTGAATTTACCTAGATTGGTCCTGAATTGACACCATGCAGAATTCAAAGACAGTATAGCTTAATAGGGCTTGCCATAATTTGTACTCCACACTGGTATGTGGCATTTAAAAACCCAGGATCACTTGCATGTCACCATGAAATATAAGAGTAGGATTTGAGTGGAGGAAAGTTTTAATTAAATCCTTAATACTAATTGATGATGAAACTGCATGTTACCGATTGAATTATTTTAGGAGTGGCTTTTTAAAATCTGAGTTCTTGCTCATCTGCCATAGGGCTTTATTTTTTGTATTTTAAAATAATTTTGATTAAAACAAATTTTCTTTTTATTTTACCTTTGTTTTGGAATATATCCATTCTACAGTCCCTGCTCCTTCAGCTTGAGTTAGCCCATGTAATAAAATAAAAAGGAGAGAGAAAGAGCAGTTTAAAAAATTCTCTAGCTCATCAATCAAGTCTGCCAGTATACATGCATTATTCCTCCTTGCAAAAAAAAAAAAGGGAGGGAGATACATTTATCCAATTCTCCAAGGTCAACCTCTTTGGTTATTATATAGCATGCAATTTTGTTCTTGTTGTTCTTTGCATTTACCTTGTTTTATTTATCATGCATATTGTTTTCCTGGTATTTCATTCTATGTCACTTCATTTAAGTCTTCCCATGCTTCTCTGTAGCTTCATATTTATCATTTCTAATGGTACCCAAATCCATTATATTGATATATCACAATTTGTATGCAGAGTACTTTAATGTGAAATGTTCAAATGACTGGTTTTACACTGTTTTACAAAAGTTGGAATTAAATGTAAAATTTTTAAAATTATTACTAGAAAACACATCTTTAGAATTTTTTAATTGAATTAGAATGGAATTCTTAGTGGAAGAAAGATTAAAACACTTTTTATGTATTTACATATCATACTGTTGTTATATCTACTCTGTGGATGTGTATGTATATCTAGTTGCATATTAAAAACACACACAAAACCCCCACACCATTTAGCATGCTGGAGTAGTTTAATAATGAAATTAATACTAATAGCTTTTGATTGTAATCTTAAATATAAATTTACTGTAATTGGCATACTAAAAAACTAGTTTAAATGAAATTGTATATTTAATTGTTAACTAGTGAAGATATTTACTTTAAAGAGATTAAGTAGTTTTCTAAATGACATGATGAAATATATAGATCATACCTAGCAGTACAAATTAAAATTATTTACTCTGGGACTCAGAAATATTGTGAAGTCATTGGTATACTTTCAGTGACTGAAAAAATTAATGGAGCTGCTAATTTTTTCCTATTTCTTCAACTTATTGTTTATGCAAATCGAATTTTTTTTTCCCTTTACAAAAAAGACCACCTTTTTTTTCTGAGCTATTTGATTTTTTTTACCCTCAAAGGTGGGAGGATGGACTTTTTTGATAAGTGCTTCTTAAATCTAGAAAGACATAAGTGATATTTGTAAGGGATTGGTAGTACACATACACACATATACATATATGGGATTTTTTTGGTAAGAAGCTAGAATCTTTAAAAAAAAATTTTATTCTTTATTAATTTGTTTATTTACTTCTAGTTTACAACATTCAGTTCCACAGTCCCTTGAATTTCAAATGTTTTCCCCCTTCTCTCCCCCCCCAATGGCAGCATGCAATTAAATATAGGTTCTACAAATACCTTCACATTAAACATTAGTCATATTGTAAAGAAGGATTATAATCAATGGAGTGAACAGTGAGAAAGAAGAAACAAAACAGAACAAAAAAAAGAGAGCAAGTAGTTTGCTTCAATCTGCATTGACTCTGTAGTTCTTTCTCTGGATGTGGATATCCCTTTCCATTATGAGTCTTTTGGAGTTGTCTTTTAACCTTGCATTGCTGAGAGGAGCCCAGTCTATCAAAGTTAGTTGTCACACATATGTTGTGTCTGTAATTGTGTACAGATTTCTACTGGTTTTGCTCTTCTCAGTCAGCATTAATTTATAGAAGTCTCTCCAGGTTATTATGAAGTCTGTCTGCTCCTCATTTCTTATAACACAATAGTATTCCATTACATTCTTATACCACAACTTGTTGAGCCATTCCCCAATTGATGGGCATCACCCTTGATTTCCAATTCGTTGCCACCACAAAAAGAGCTGCTATAAATATTTTTGTACATACAGGTCCTCCTCCCACATCTCTGATCTCTTTGGGATACAACCGTAGAAGTGGTATTTCTGGGTCAAAGGGTATGCACTTACTTATAGCCCTTTGGGCATAGTTACAGATTGCTCTCCAGAATGGCTGGATCAGTTCACAACTCTACCAACAATGCATTAGTGTTCCAGTTTTTCCACATCATCTCCATCAGTTATCATTTTCCTGTTTTGTCATCTTAGTCAATCTGGCTGGTGAGATGTGGTACCTCAAGAGTTGTTTTGATTTGCATTTCTCTAATCAATAGTGATCTAGAGCATTTTTTCATATGCTTATAGATATCTTTAATTTCATCTTCTGAGAACTGCTCGTTCATATCCTTTGATTATCAGTTGGGGAATGAGTTGTATTCTTATAGATTTGACTCAATTCTTTGTATATTTTAGAAATGAGGCCTTTATCAGAGACATTGGTTGTAAAAATTCTTTAGTAATTTTCCACTTCCCTCTTAATCTTGGTTACATTGGCTTCATTTGTACAGAAATTTTTCAATTTAATATAATCAAAATGATCCATTTTGTATTTTATAATGCTCTCTAACTCTTGTTTCTTCATAAAATCTTCCCCTCTCCATTGATCTGACAGGTAAACTATTCCTTGATCTCCCAGACTGCTTACAATATCAGCCTTTATGCCTAGATCATGCACCCATTTTGACTTTAATTTGGTGTACAGTGTTAGATATTGGTCTATGCCCAATTTCTGCCATACTATGTTCCAGTTTTCCTAGCAGTTTTTTTCAAATAGTGAGTTCTTATCCTCAAAACTGGGGTCTTTGGGTTTATCAAACAATAGATTACTGTAGTCATTGGCTGCAGAGAGAAGCTAAAATCTTAATAGAATGTAAACATAAAAATGTAAACTGTGAAAAATGGATTTACAAAAAGATTATCAAAGTATTATTACTTTGTATCAATGATCTCATCATTGCGGGGTTCTGCTTCCTCTGCTGGGACAGATCATGGCCCTCCTTAGTCTTTTTTTTATTTTTTTGCTTTTCTTTTTAAGGGGCAGTTGGGGTTAACTTACTTGTCCAAGGTCACACGGCTAGTAAGTATTAAGTGTCCGAGGCCAGATTTGAACTCAGATCCTCCTGACTCCTGGGCCAGTGTTCTATTGACTGCGCCACCTAGCTGCCCCCCTCCTTATCATTCTTTATCATGTTAGGGTGTTGATTTTATCTTTCCATGTATTGTCAATAGCATCTTCACCCAGTGGGATGGAGGTTTTCCTCTGGTTATTTTTGTATTCAGTGGATTATCAGTGTAGTATTCAGTTTGTCCTGTTATCTTTTACTCTGACTATGTGTAGGTCTACCACTCCTCTTGTATGTCTCTTATTTCTACTTTTTGCAGTCAAGGTGTGATTGATAGTGCTATCAATCAATAGTGCTATGTGCCTTTCTGCTACTCTTTGGGCCATTTTAGTCTGATTCTTCTGAGATCTTAATACTGCATTATTTGCAGTTATGTAGCATCACCAGGAGAATATGAATGTTAAATGAGTTTTTATTTGCTGCAGTGAACAGTTTGGCATAGTTGAAAGGGCTTGCTATCAAATGTGAACTAGCCAAATTTCCTATTCAGTTCAGGGCCCAACTCATTGTCTATAATTTGTGTCTGTTTAAGATATACAAACATATACACAATTTAATATGCAATGGATTATCTTTCCTTATATATGTCATAATCTAGATAATTTTATCCACTTTGCTTTTAAGTATAGATTGTTAGGCAGACCTTTTCTGAATGTTAGTGGGTTTTTTTGTAGTGTTTTTGTGTGTATTATTTTGAAGTCATTGTTTTATGTAAAGTGGAACATTTGGAGAATCTAGTTATCAATATTTTTTGTTTCTGATAGATTATTTATAGTACTATTATATTAGATAGATTATATATATAATATTTGCTTATAATATAAGCAAAGATTTTAGATATGGCACAACTGGTTTCCTTGATATTGATATGTTGCAGATCATTGAACAAAGTTACTTTGTCAGTTAACATCATATGATTTTGCACCTATGAGAGGTTTTACATGATTTAAAAAACATTTTATTTATATCTTTTGAGTTTTTATATCACCGAAATTTTTCCCTTATACATAGATCTGACAGGTTAAATTTTCTGTGCTCCCCTACTTTGCTTATGATATTACATATTATGTCTAAATCGTGTACACGTTTCATTTTCAGAAGAAAATGGCCCATGTTTCCTTTCAGAGGTTCACAGAATCTTGTCATTTTGGAAAGGCTAAATTCCTTGGAGCACCTGGTATGCATTCTCAGTGGTCAATTCAAAGCCTTGCTGCTTACTAGTGGAGAGCAGGACCCTGCAATGAGTTATTTAGAAGCTGACTCATGAGTTTCTCTATGGTTTGACAGCAGGCAGAGTATGCTGCACTTATTCTGTGATGATAGTCCATTGGCCAGTCTCCTGTACAATAGGATTTAGAATTGTACAGAATCTTAGAGATCACTTGGTCAAATGTCTTCATTTTTATAGATGAGGAAACTGATAGGTATGTATAGTGACCTTCTGAAGGCTATACAGGTAGCATGGCAGAGCTGGGATTCAAAACCAGGCCCTCCTGGTTTGCTTTCCTAGTCACAGAAGTTGTTTTCTTTTCCTTCATAAAACGAACAATAAATCATGGCATCAGGATTTCCTATGCCTTTAAGCAGATTCTGGCAGTGATAGAAAAGTTTCCACTAGGGTCCCTAGTATCTAATGGATTATCAATAGAGTATCAAATGGATCTCTTCAGCTGCCCCAGATAATCAAGAACTTGTTTTTTCTTTTGCAAATTTTCCTCCTACTCAATATTGTATTTAACAATGTAGCTCCGAGTTTTTGTTCTCTTCATTTAGTAAACCCCCACTGAACACTATTTTAAAATGAAACAATCTAGGTTTTTAAAATAAGTCAGATGTGCTCAAATATTGTCTAATTTGGCGGTCCGTTATGTCAGCATTCTTATCTTTCCTAATGTGTCTTTTTTCCTTCTGCAGAGTGGCTTGCTTCCATTCCCTCCCTAAGATAGATCCACAATAGATCTTTCTGTAAGCAGCTGCTCTTCTGAAATAGTTACAAAGGTTGGGGTTTTTTTCCCCCTCTTTGTAAAATTTGGCTCAGGGAAATGTAAGTATTTGTTTTGGTCAAGATTAGGCAGAAATTAGAATATATTTGGAGTTCCAAATTGAAGATGAAATAATAAATAGGAATTTGGGCTACTTGTAGTAACTGGAAATATAGGCTTTTAAATAACTTTAGGCATCTTTAAGTTAATTAAATTCAAATAGGCCTTTATCATAAGCATTATGTGCAAGGTACACTTTAAGAATTTTAAGATGGAAAGGAAAAATGAATAAATAGCAGAAATAAAGTATAAGGGATAGAATTTACAAGTAAATAGAAGGTTATTTGAAGTATGAGAGAACACTAAAGCATGAATAGGATGGGAATAAGATCAGAAAAGACTTCACAAGGGATGGAGATTTCAGTGGGTGTAGTGAGGACGTAGAGGAAGTAAAGTGTGGCTGATTTTTTTCTGGGAGTTTAATAGTGAAGAGGAATCCAAACAGAGGATGATACCTTAATGGGTTAGCATCAGGTGAAGGTTTTTTAAGGATGAGGGAGACCTGACTACAGTGACTTAGGCAGTGTCAAAAGAACTAATGGGTAGGAAAATATTGAAGAGAAGAGAATAATCCATGATACAATATCCTGGAGGAAGAGGGGGACAGAGTTTGGACCAAAAAGCACAGGTAGTGGGCTCAACTGAGGTCATACCAGGTAATAATTAGCAAAGCTGGGATTTGAACCCAGGTCCTATTGCCACAAAGCTGATATCTTTCTGTTGCATCACACTGCCTCTTCACCTTTTTCCTTTATTAAAAAAAATAGAGTATATCATGCAAATTGTGTTTGAGACTGCTTCTACAGGTATTAAATGGATTCAGTTCTATTTAAAATATTTATACCCATATCAATTTTTTTGAGGGGGAATAGTTATGAAATTTGTCCCATATGAGCAATTAAAGTAAAAAAAAAATTAGGCTTTACATATGGTACTACTTAAAACCTAGTATCTTATGTAAACATTGTCACATTTAATGAAATCCCTTGATGTATGAAAATTTAAATTATAGTTAACTGTTTTTGGCAGTAGAAGGAAGCATTTGCATAAATAATTTAAAATGAACCATCTGAAAATTCATGTCTGTGGTTACTTGTCATTCTTGGTTCTCATTCTCCCTTCCACTCCCATTTCTTCTCTTTTGCATTTAGATTGTTTCTGGTTAGAATTTTCTGAGGTAGCAGAACCAGAAGCATCCTGGGGTTGGGTCAGAGAGTCTCTGATATTGTTGGGAGGTTTGGGAATTTGGCCTGGTATCACACCCTACAAAAGGAGATGGCCTTGAAACTCAATGAAATAATTGTTGTCTTTTTTTTTTTTGGAGGGCACTTGGGGTTAAGTGACTTGCCCAAGGTCACACAGCTAGCAATTGGGTCAAGTATCTGAGGCCAGATTTCAACTCAGGTTCTCCTGACTCCAGGGCCAGTGCTCTATTCACTGCACCACCTAACCTCCCCCTACAATGGAATAATCGTCAGGAAATAAACTAATTTTGTCTGGATAAATCAGAATTTATTTATTTTTTTTTTAATTAATTTATTTTAGTTTACAAGATTAAATTCCACAATTCCTTGAGGTTCACATTTTGTCCCCCCATGGCGGCATACAGTCAAGTATAGGATCTGTAAATACTTTCACGTTATACATTAGTCAGGTTATAAAGACAGATTGTATCAGATGGAATGAAAAATGGTAAAGAGGACATAAAACCAAACAAGAAAAGGAAAAAGATCAGGTATTTTGCTTCCATCTGGATATAAACTCAGTTCTTTCTAGTTCTTTCTCTGGATGCACACATTTCTCTCCATCATGAGTCTTTTGGGATTGACTTATATCACTGCATTGCAGAGAGGAGTCCAGTCTATCCAAGTTGGTCATCACACATACGTTGTATTTGTAATTGTGTACAAATTTCTCTTGGTTCTACTCTTCTCACTCAGCATCAGTTCGTATAAGCCTCTCCAGATAAATATGAAGTCCATCTGCTCCTCATTTCTTATAGCACAATAGCATTCCATAACATGCATATACCACAACTTGTTTAGCCATTCCCGAATTGATGGGCACCCCCTTAATTTCCAATTCTTTGCCACCACAAAAAGAACTGCTATAAATATTTTTGTATATATGGGTCTTCCTCCCACTTCTATGATCTCTTTTGGATATAACCCTAGGAGTGGTATTGCTGGGTCAAAGGATCTGAAATTATTTATAGCCCTTTGGGCATAATTCCAGATTGCTCTCTAGAAAGGCTGGATCAGTTCACAACTCCACCAGCAATGCATTAGTGTTCTGATTTGCCCACATCCTCTCCAGCTTTTGTCATTTTCCTGTTTTGTCATCTTAGCCAATCTGACTGGTGAGATGTGGTACCTCAGAGTTGTTTTGATTTGCATTTCTCTAATCAATAGTGATTTAGAGCATTTCTTCATGTGCTTATAGATATCTTTAATTTCTTTCTCTGAAAATTGTATTTATATATTTTTACGTGTTTTTTTTTTCCTGCATTTAGCTGGCCCTGGAAATTTTTTCACATGTCTTCTGAGAAAGCAACGATTACAGTTCGTCTCATTCGTTCCTTCGAGCATCGCAATTTCAAGCCTCTTGTTTACCATGGAGTTAATTTGGACCAGACTGTAAAAGAATTTATTGTATTCCTTAAAAAAGGTATGATTTTATTAGCATTTTAACAATTAGCTCAATTATTCCTTTAGTAATAATTATGTTTCTTAATATAGATTCCAGTCCAAACTAACTTGTGGGCTTTTGCAATATTACTATTATTGGTTTGTCCAGAGAAGATCAAGCTTCATGTTCTTTAGATTCAATGTGTGGTATCACTAGAGTACATGTAAAAAAATATTCTAGTCACTGGCATTAACAGGAGTTATTTGCCAAGGATGTGCATATTAGACATAGTTGCATTTGCACAGCATGGTGACATTTTGTGTAGTTTCTGCCTCTTTTTTTCCCCAAGTTGGTGATTTATATGCATTGTGCTTTAGAGGACCCAAATATTCCATCTTTCTCGTCATCCTTGACTTTCCTATCTCACCACTGTTTCCCTCAATTTGTCATTTTTGAGTTAAAGATAACTGAGGGAAGAAGGTATCATTCTTTTTGTTATAATTAGGACTTAAAAGAGTAGGATTTTCTAATACATATGATTGACATGGCTCAGTCACTTAAATTTACTTGGGTACCTTTAGTTCTCCGAGGCATTCCCTTCCTCTCTCTAGTTTTATCTTCAGCTCCCTCATCTGTATTTTTGGGTACATGGACAAGATGATCTCAAAGCTCCTTTCTAGTTTTATTTTCTGATTCTTTGACCAGGGAATAGAATAGTTTTGACAAAAAAGCAAAAGCTATTGTGGCTGCTTGTTGTCAAGCCTTTTAACATAATTGCTACAGAGGTACAGCTGTCCTGTTCAACTAAATTTTTAAATTTTGTAGATTATAATTTCTTTCCTGGGAATATTCCTTTTTTCCTTTGGCTACTTGAGGATTAGTGGTGATGGAGTGTAGTGTCTACTGGAGAGAGCACTGTTTTTTAAATTGCCAGACTCAAATGTCAAAGTTTCAGAATAAAAGAATAAATGTTCCTGAACCATTATATTCCCTTCTCAATGTATGTCAGGTCCCCAGTGGCCACTAGCTTTGGAGTCAGGAGAAGAGGTGTTGAAAGTGATTTTGTACTTTTTTATTTGCCAATGCTGTAGAACACATTTCCCCTAAGAAGCAGTGCTACCAATGGTGATCATGTGCCCAGGCCAGCCTGAAAAGACATATCTAACTCATAATGGAGCAGAATTCTTAGACTCTAAATGCTATTCACATTTTTTTCTGTGATAAACTCTCTCTGAAGTTCCAAATAATTGCCATATGGTGGCCTTTTGGAATACTACCTTTTGGTAAATTGGGAACTGTTTTCGAAGGATTTAGAACTGGAAGGGATGTAGACACTGTCACTTTGTAGCTGTCCTCTGCTCTTCTTTTTTCTTCACAACCTCCTAAATTGATATTGATACTTGACCTTGTCATCGTTCAAGATGTTTCAGTGACTCCCTGCTTCTTTTTGAATCAAGTACCTGCTATGGCTCTGATTGATATTTCAATCTTTCACAGTCTGCCACCGAACTGAAAACCCCTTTGGAATGCCCTAAAATAGTTCAGGGCACCATCATTCTTACTGTGATGCCATCAGTGCCAAACATGGTGTCATCACTGACCTCTTCATCTCACTCCTCACATAGCCAGTCACTAAGCATGCCAAGGCCTGCTGCTGTGTCTCTGTATCTCTCACACATTTCACCTTCTCTTCACTCATGCAGCCACCACCCAAGTTCAGGCTCCCTTGTAATTTAGTGATTCTGTTATTGCAATAGCCTCTCGACTCAGATCTCTGCTTCACTTCAGTCTGCCCTCCACTTGGCTTTAGAAAGGATTTTGTGTATGTGTGTTTTTTTTTTTTTTGCTTTTTGGAGGGCAATTGGGGCTAAGTGACTTGCCCAAGGTCACATGGCTAGTAAGTGTTAAGTGTCTAAGGCCAGATTTGAACTCAGGTCCTCCTGACTCCAGGGCCAGTGCTCTGTTCACTGCACCACCTACCCACCCCCTGAAGGGATTTTCTTAAAGTAGAAGGTGAAGCAGCTGGTGTTGAAATCGAGAAGGTGGGCGCGGCCAGGTAGCACAGTGAGTGAGAGCACCGGCTCCAGTGTCAGGATGAACTGGAGATCGAATCCCGGGCTCAGACACTCAGCACCACACCCAGAAATAACTGGCTGTGTAACCTTGAGCCAGTTACTTAACCCCGATTGCTTTAAAAAAAAAAAAAGAAAGAAAGAAATTGAGAAGGTGCTGGGCCTGAAGACAGGAAGGCTTGAGGTCAAATGCAGCCTCAGATACCTGCTTGCTATGTGACTCAGGGCAAATCACTTAACCTCTCTGCCTCAGTATCTTTAACTGAGAAATGGGGATAATAATGGCTCTTCCCTCCTAGAGTTGTTGTGAGGATCAAATGGGACAATGTTTAAAGCTTTTATTTCGAACAGTGCCTGGCACATAGTAAATGCTATATAAATGCTAGCTATTATTATTATTACTACTGTTGTTATTATTGCTACCACGTCCATTCAATAAACTCCAGTTTCTCCCTATCACTTCTGCCATACATCCTTTGCTTGATATTTAAAGCCCTTCACAATCTGACTCCTTCTTAGCTTTCTTGTCTCCTTACACATGATGCTCCTGCATATTCTTTATAGTCCAGCCACACTGGCCTACATGCTGTTTCTCACCCACAGTGTTCATCTCTCATCTCTATGCCTTTGCAGTGTCTGTCCTCAGTGACTAGAAAACTTTCTGATCTCACTTGTGCCTCGTGAAATCCAAGGTTTCCTTCAAGATTGAGCCCAAGTGACATCTATTGTGAGAGGTCTTTCCTGGAGCCCCCAGATACTAGTTCCATCTCCCTCAAGGTTATTGTATTTAATTTGTATATGTCATGTATATGTGCTTGGAAATTTACAAAACAGAGGAATGTACATAAGTGGTTTCCTTCATCAGAATGTAAGGTTCTTAAAGGTAGGACTGCTTTGCTTTTTGTCTTTTTCTGGCATTTGGCACAGTGCCTGGAACCATGTAGGCACAAAGGACCCTTACACAGTTTTATATAAGCTGGTTTGCATTCAGAAGGAAAATTAGATGCATTGTGAAGGAAGACAGAAGGTCGTACCTTTTTTCAAAAACTAAAATTATCTTTGAACTTGATTTGTTTATTTTTTTAATTTAAAAAACTGCTTCATCCTGCTTTCTATTCCAGTTACTGTTTTTCTTTTGATAATCATTTTGTGAGGTCTCTTTATCTTAATTACCCTAACCCAGTCCTGCTTACATATTTCTCTGAAGTATTAGACTAGATGGGGTGTGAAGAACCTGCAGCCTGGAAGTCCTTGGGTGTGGCCTTTTGACTGAGTCCAAGTTTTACAGAACAAATCCTTTTTATTTAAGGGGATTTATTCTGTGAAGTTTGGATTCAAAGAGCTGTATTTGAGGACCTAGAGGGCCACATGTGGCCTCAAGGCTACAGGTTCCCTACCTCTGTAGAGTATGATGGAACTAATACCTGAAATGGGATAGGACAGCTTTTGTATTCTGCACTGAAAGAAGAGAGCAACCGTTTTTGAAAGTAACAGAGGGTAGCAATGGCAAGGGAAACAGGCAGGCCAAAGGCCAATGTAAGAGATGAAAGAGTGCCTGCGGAGCTAGTCCTGGGAGAAGTGTCTTCAGTTCTTATTCCTATGTCTTCTTGCATCATGAAGTCCTATCTCTCCTTAATAACCTCCCCTCCTTACTTACTCCCCTCCCCCCACCCATTTAATCTGTGTCTCTATCCTTGAATTTATTGCTCTGATCTCATGTTTTCCTATACATCTTCTGTGGGGCATCTACCCAACGACATGCTGGTGTCTTCTTTTGGATCTCATGATATAGCTTGGAACATAGAAGCTATTATTCATTACCAACCATAGATTTCTTTGATAACATTTTTATGCTATTTTCCAGTGTAATTCCCTGTTGTCAGTATCCTACAGCCTATTCTTACACATCATATGGATTTCTGTTGCCCACTGAGTGATCCAAAACTGGTATTCTATGCATCAAGATCATAAAGCATCACTAGGAGAATACTGGTATTTATAAATGGCTTTTTGTTTCTAGGAAAATCTTGGAGCACAATTTCAATTAAATGTTTTTTAGATTTTCTATAAACTTTAACCTAACTCTTGGTATTCTCAATGTGAAATCCTTATTGAGTGACCAGTGAGTGGACATGCTACTAGAAGTGCTAGGGATAGGCAGGCTGGGAAGGGGCCTGATCAACTCGGAGGGCAAGTCTTCCCACCGACCACAAGGTCCACTACCAGGCCTATCACCGAAGGGCTGGGACTGGAAAGAACAAGGTAAGAAGCAAATACAGGGGCCCCTGTCCTGGTCACCAAACACTCCTGGGGCTACCACTTCATAGCCCAGAATTTTTTTAAAAAGCCGCTTTCAGGACCTCCAAAGACGAGGATGACAGAGTGAACCCCACTTGATCCAAACCCCACCTCTGACCCTGAAAACATAGTAACTCTTGCTCAGGGCAAAACCCTCTACAGTAAAGGCTTGGGATCCTAGAGGAAGGGCGTGGCTAGGACCCTGCCTCAAAATGGGTAGAAAGCAGACTACAAAGACAAAGACTCTGGAGTCCTACTATCCTCAGAGGGAGGAACCAACCTCAGAGGGAGACAATGTGGACTCCACACCCAAAGCTGAAACTTCAACAGGGAATGGGTCCCAAGCTCAGAAGGCTCTCCTAGATGAGATCAAAAGGAACTTTGAAAACAAAATGAGAGAGATAGAAGACAAAATCAATAATTCTCTCAAAATGAAAATAGAAGAATTAGAAAAACATTATAATGAGGAAAACACCTCTCTAAAAAGAAAAGTGTATGATATGGAAAAGGAGCTTCAAAAATTAACCAAGGAAAATGATTTGCTAAAAACCAGAATTAACCAAATGGAAACAAATAACTCTATGAGGAACCAAAAATTAGCCAAGCAAAACAACAAGAATGAAAAATTAGAAAAAGAGGTAAAATACCTCAAAGAAAAAATAACTGACCTGGAAAACAGATCCAGGAGAGATAATCTGAGAATCATAGGCCTACCAGAAAATTATGATGAAAAAATGAGCCTGGACAACATTCTCCAAGAGCTCGTTAAGGAAAACTGCCCTGAGATACTAGAACCTGAGGGGAAAATAGAAATCGAGAGAATCCACCGGACACCTGCTGTAAGAGATCCCAAACTGAAAAGTCCTCGAAATGTTGTGGCCAAACTCCAGAACTACCAGATAAAAGAGAAAATACTTCAAGCGGCCAGAAAGAAACAATTCAAATATTGAGGGTCCACAGTGAGGATTGCACAGGATTTCTCAGCCTCTACACTGAAAGATCGGAGGCAGCGGAATACACTTTTCCAGAAGGCAAAAGAGCTCGGGTTACAACCAAGGATCACATACCCAGAGAGACTGAGCATATTCTTCCAGGCAAAGAGATGGTCATTCAATGATATAACAGAGTTCCAGACCTTCTTGATAAAAAAGCCAGAACTCAATGGAAAATTCAACCTCCAATTACGAGATGCAACAGTGACTTAGAAAGGTAAACAAGGAGAACACACACACACACCCTGCTATTTGATAAGAGCAAACTGGTTATAGACAAGTAGAGGGTATGACTATAAAATACACAAAATGACGATTTTTAAAAAATCTTGTTAAGGGCTACAATGGAAGAAAGGGAATGGGTGAAGTGGAAAAGGGTAAATTATGCCACTCATAGAGGCATAAAAACTGTATAGCAGAGGAAAAAAAAGGGAGGGTGTTGGGAAGCATATGAGGTTTTCCCTCATTGGTTCTGGTACAAGGAGGGAATAACAACCAGTGAAGCATAGGACGCTATAGAGAAGAAACGCAAAAAGTATCATTTTAGAGGGAAAGAGGGGAGGGAGAGGAGCTTCGCATGAGATTTGTTCCTGTCACTCTTGATGCGAAGAAGAAATAGCATACTTCATTAAGTATGACAATATCCTACAGTCAGTAGGAGGGGGAAAGGGTTACAAAAGGGGGGTGGGAGTAGTTCGTAGGGAGGGAAGTAGTAAGGGGAAAGGGGAGGAAAAGGGAGGGGGGCCGAAAAAGGAACACTGAGGGAGGCAGTGGTCAAAAGGAAAACTATTAAGGGGGGGAAGGGAGAAGGGAGGGAAAATATGAACATTAACAGGGGCAGGAATAGGATGAGGGGAAAGAAACAGATAACAATCATAACTGTAAATGTGAATGGAATGAACTCTCCCATAAAACGGAGACGGATAGCAGAATGGATTAGAAATCATAATCCTACAATATGCTGTTTACAAGAAACACATCTGAAACAGAGGGATACATACAAGGTAAAGGTAAAAGGTTGGAGTAACCAGCACCATATTGCTTTGCACAGCGTAAATATGTAATGTGTCAAATTGAATTTCTCTGAGGTCATAAGATCATAGATTTAGAGCTAGACTGGACCGTAAGAGGTCATTCAATTCAATCTGCTCATTTCATAAATAACTAAAGCTCAGAAAGTCTGAAATGATATGTTCAAAATCCCATATGTAGTGTCAGCATTTAAATCTAGATAGCATTTAAGTTCAGGTTTCTGCCTCCATATCCAGTGCTCTTTCCAGTCCATTCCCGTCCAGACCTGATACATCACTCTGTATAAATTATTCATTTAGAGCTATAGAAGTTTAGGGTCATTTATAAGTTAGTAGCTATACCCTTTATATTTTTCTGTATG
>NW_027187336.1:387876-420322 GCF_028583685.1 Petaurus breviceps papuanus
AATGAGAGGAGATGGGGAGAGACAGAGTGGGGCAAACTATCTCATACAGAAGAGGCAAGGGAAAATGGTTACAATGGAGGGGAAGAATAGGAAGGCAAAAGGGAATAGGTCAACCTTATTCCTATTGTATCTGGCTTGAGAAGGGAGGAAAATACACACTAAATAGGGGATTTCACCCTCCAGGAGGATAGGGGGGGAAGGGGATGTGAGGGGGGATGATGGAAGGGAGGGCAGGCTGTGGGGGAGGGAAGTTGGAAGCACCCACTTTTGAAAAGGGACAGAGTCAAAGTAGAGAATAGAACAAGTGTGAGGTGGGAAAAAAGGGAGGGAAATATAGTCAGTCTTTTACAATACATCTACTATGTTATTGTTTTGCATTAGCCACACATGTACAACCTATACTGAACTGCTTGTCCCCCCAGTGAGGGTGGGTGGCAGGGGGGGGAGGGAATGAATCTGGAATTGAAAGTTTAAATCAAATATATATATATATGTGAGTGTGTATATATATATATATATATATATATATATATATATATATATATACCATTATTAATACCGTCTTACATGTAAGTAAGAAAAAAGATATACAGGCACTGAGGCATAGAGATCCACTGGAAAAGTTGAAACGTGTATGGGAGAAAATATGAGAGAGAGAGCAGATTGGAGGTGTGGATATCCTGTGGGACTGCTGTTTTGGGGGGATGGGTGGGGGGAAAACGGGGAGAAAATTTGTAACTCAAAATCTGGCTGAAACGAATGATGTAAATCAGCAGTTAATAAAGCATTTAAATAATAAAAAAAGAAATGCTCTAATTCACTGTTGATTAGAGAAATGCAAATCAAAACAACTCTGAGGTACCACATCTCACCAGTCAGATTGGCTAAGATGGCAAAACAGGAAAATGAGAAACGCTGGAGAGGATGTTGGCAAACTGGAACACTACTGCATTGTTGGTGGAGTTGTGAACTGATCCAGCCTTTCTGGAGAGCAATCTGGAATTATGCCCAAAGGACTCTAAATACTTTCATACCCTTTGATCCAGCAATACCACTCCTAGGGTTCTATCCCAAAGAGATCATAGAAATGGGAGAAAGACCCATATGTACAAAAATGTTTATAGCAGCTCTTTTTGTGATGGCAAAGAATTGGAAATTAAGGGGGTGCTCATCAATTGGGGAATGGCTGAACAAGTTGTGGTATATGCATGTTATGGAATACTATTGTGCTATAAGAAACGAGGAGCAGGCAGTCTTCATATTTACCTGGAGAGGCTTAAAAGAACTGATGCTAAGTGAGAAGAGTTGAACCAGGAGAAATTTGTACACAATTACAGACACAATGTATGTGTGATGACCAACTTTGATAGACTGGACTCTGCTCAGCAATGCAGTGATATAAGTCAATCCCAAAAGACACATGATGGAGAGAAAAATGTGCATCCAGAGAAAGAACTAGAAAGAACTAAGTTTATATCCAGGTGGAAGCAAAATACCTGATATTTTCCGTTCTCTTATTTGGTTTTTGGCCTCTTTACCATTTTTCATTCCAGCTGGTACAATCCATCCTTATAACCTGACCAGTGTATAATGTGAAAGTATTTACAGATCCTATACTTGAGTATAAGCTGCCGGGGGGGGGGGGGGGAGGGAGGAGAGGAAAGAGGGGGACAAAATGTGAAATTTAAGGAATTGTGGAATTGAGTCCTGTAAACTAAAAGGAAACAAACAAATTAATAAATAAAAAAAAAGAGAAACATAAAATTAAAAAAAAAAGAAGTGCTAGGGATATGAGGAGAAACATGAAAGAATTTCTGCCTTCAAGTAGCTTAAATTATGGTTGGGAAAATTTAGGAAGAAAACACCAGGCATAACTGAAAACATATTTTACCTTTAATAATGTGAAAAGTAAAGAACAACATCAAAACAATAGAGCCTGCATGCTGTGTAACTATAATAATCATACTTTGTTCCCCAAAAAAAGAGGTGAGAAGGTATTATCCCACTCCTCCTTTTTGGATGAAGGGCACTATGTGTATGAACCCATCAATAGCTGAAACAGCGACTCATCCAGCAGTGATGCTATCTATGTATGGACATGAACTTAGTTTGATCAGTGCTAGGTAGAAACTGCATTAAGTATGAGTCCACTATCCCTAGGGACCAAAGTGACATGGGGGGAGTGCCCCCTTTGGGGAAAATGTATGTACTTCTGACATTGCTGTATCTTTAAAGTAGAAAGCCCTTTGTAAAAATGAATTGAAGTTAATTGTTCAAATGAAACCAGGTACTAGTCCTTGGTTGCTAACAGTAAAGGATGGGGAAAGATGTCTGGAATGGACAGAAATTTATTATTTTTTAAAATTAAATTAAATTTTCTTTGGGTTACATTTTAAATTCTGAACTGTCTTCCTCCTTCCCCACCCTGCACTAGAGAAGGCCATCATTTGACACAGATGTGCGTGCACACACACACACACACACACACACACAAAACCATATGGTATACTGTGAAACAAAATGTATAAATATACATTATTGATCAGTTCTCTGGAAGTTGCTCTGTGTAGCATTTTCATAGGTCTTTTGTATTTGATTTTAGTATTTACATATTCAGAGTAGCTTAGTTCACAGTTATTCTTTAAATAGTATTGTTGTTATTGTATATAATGTTCTCTTGGTTCTGCTCGTTTCACTTTTCATTATTTCATGCAAGTCTTTGTGTGTTTTTCTAAAATCAACCAGCTCATTATTTCTTAGAGCACAGTAGTACTCCATCACAATTATATGCCACAACTTGTTTAGCCATTCCCCAGTTGATGGGAATCTCCTAAATTTCTAGTTCTTTGCCATCTGCCACAAAGAAAACTGCTATAAATATTTTAAAACATCTAGGTTCGGGCGGCTAGGTGGCGCACTGAATAGAGCACCTGCCCTGGAGTCAGGAGGATCTGAGTTCAAATTTGGCCTCAAACACTTGATACACTTACTAGCCGTGTGACCTTGGGCAAGTCACTCAACCCCAATTGCCTTCCAAAAAACAAAACAAAAAAACCCCATCATTATTCGGGGTGGCCAGGTGGCTCAGCGAGTTAAGAGCACCAGCCCCAGAGTCGGGAAGACCTGGGATTGAATCTGGGCTCAGATACTTGGCATCACACCCAGAAATAACTGGCCGTGTAACCTTGAGCAAGTTACTTAACCCCAATTGCTTTAAAAAAAAATCTAGGTTCTTTTCCTTTTTCCCCTGATCACCGTGGGAAAGACACCTGATAGTGGTATTGCTGGATCAAAGGATATACACAGTTTTATAACTCTTTGGGCATAATTCCAGATTGCTCTCCAAAATGGTTGGATCAGTTCACAATTCACCAACAGTGATTTGTATCCCTATTTTCCCACACTCTGTACAACATATTTCATCTTTCCCTTTTATCATTTTAGCCAGTTTGATAGGTGTGAGATATGTCAAAGTTGTTTTAATGTATATTTCTCTAAACAGTAATGATTCAGAGCATTTTTTCATATGACTATATATATCATTGATTTCTTTACTGAGAAACTGCCTATTTATGTCCTTTGACCATTTGTCAATCGGAGAATGACTCATAATTTTATAAATTTGACAAAGTTCTCTATATATTTGAGATATGAGAGGTTTATCTGAGAAATTTTTATAAAAATTTCCCCCAGTTTTCTGCTTTCCTTCTGTTTTTGGCTAACTTGGTTTTATTTGTACAAAACCTTTTAAATTTAATGTAATCAAAATTATCCATTTTACATCTCACAATGCTGTCTTTTGTTTATTCATAAATTCTTCTCCTATCCATGAATCTGATAGTTACTATGTTGTATGTTCTTCTAATTTACTTCTAATAACTCCCTTTATATCTAGATCATATATCCATTTTTTACTTTACCTTGGTAAGTGGTATAAGATACTAACCCTATATCAAATTTCTGCCAGACCGCTTTCCAGTTTTCCCAGCAATTTTTACCAAATAATGAATTTTTATCCCTAAAACTTAAATCTTTATATTTGTCGAAGTGATTACTATTGTATATTGTATGTCTACTCTGTTCTACTGATCTGTATTTTTGTTTCTTAGCTAGTACCACATAGTGTTGAGAATTAGCCTTATAATCTGGTTTAAGATCTGGTACTGCTAAATGTCCTTCTTTACTTTTTTTTCCATTAATTTCTTTGATATTTTTGGCCTTTTGTTCTTCCAAATAAATTTTTTTGTTATCTTTTCTAGCTCAGTGAAGTAATTTTTTGGTAATTGGGATGGCATTGAATATGAAGATTAGTTTAGGTAGAATTGTCATTTTTATTATATTGGCTCTGCCCACCCATGAACAATTAATATTTCTCCAAATATTTAAATCTAACTTCATTTACATAAAAAGTATTTTATAATTATGTTCATATAATTCCTGGGTTTATCTTGGCAGGTATACTCCTACATATTTTATACTGTCTACAGTTATTTTAAGACGGTTTTCTCTTACTATATATTCTTGCAGGGTCTTATTGGTGATATATAGAAATGCTGATGATTTATGTGGGTTTATTTTATATCCTGCTACTTTGCTGCAATTATTAGTTGTTTCAACTGGCTCAGTTTAGTTGAACATAGGGTTTTCCAAGTATATTATCATAGCCTCTGCAAAGATAGTTTTATTACATTGCCCATTGTGATTCCTTCAATTTCTTGTTCTTCTCTCATTGCTGTTGCTAGCATTTCTTATACAATATTGAACAATATTGGCAATAATGGGCATCCTTGTTTCACTCCTAATCTTCTTGGAAAGGCTTCTAACTTATCCTCATTACAAATAATGCTTGCTGATGCTTTTGGGGAGATGCTTCTCATCATTTTTTTTTAAATTTTTTCAAATGCTTTATTAACTTCTGATTTACATCATTCATTTCTGCCCCATTTTGAGTTACAGATTTTCTCCCCTTTTTTCCCCTACCCACCTCCCCAAAATAGCAGTCCTACAGGTTATCCCCTCCTCCGATCTACTCTCTCCTATATTTTCTTCCGTACCCCTTTTGACTTTTCCAGTGGATCTCTATGCCTCAGTGCCTGTGTATCTTATTTCCCAATTACATGTAAAATAGTATTAATAATAGTACATATATATGTATATATATACACACATATTTGCATTTGATTGTAAAAGCATTTGATTGTAAAACTTTGAATTCCAGATTCATTCCCTTCCTCCCTTGTCACCCACTCTTACTGGGAAGATAAGCAGTTCAGTATAGGTTGTACATGTGTGGCTAATGCAAAACAATAACATAGTAGATATATTGTAAAAGACTGGCTATATTTCCCTCCCTACTATCCCACCTCCCACTTGGTCTATTCTCTACTTTGATCCCATCCCTTTTCAAAAGTGGGTGCTTCCAACTTCCCTCCCCCCCAAGCCTGGCCTCCCTTCCATCATCCCCCCTCCCATCCCCTTCCTCCCTATTCTTCTGTAGGGTGAGATACCCTATTTAGTGTGTATTTCTTTCCCTCCTCAAGCCAAATTCAATGGGAATAAGGTTGACCCATTCCCTTTAGCCTTCCTATTCTTCCCCTCTATTGTAACATGGTTGCCCCTTCTGTATGAGATAGTTCACCCCATTCTGTCTCTCCCCATCTCCTCTCATTATATTCCTCTCTCACCTCTTAATTTCACCTTTTAAGTATCATCCCTTCCTGTTAAATTGGTCCTGTGCTCTCTATGTATACCTGTAAACATATATACACACAATATACCCTCATATATATATTCTATTCCCCTCAACTACTGAGAAAAGTTTCGTCAGTTACAATTATTGTTTTTCCATGTAGGAATGTTAATAGTTCAACTTTGATAAGTTTCTTATGATTTCTTTTCCCTGTTTACCTTCTCATGCTTGTCTTGCTTCTTGTATCTGAATGTCAGATTTTCTATTCAACTCTGGTTTTTTCATCAAGAATGCTTGAAAGTCCTCTATTCCATTGAATGGCCATATTTTCCCCTGAAACATGATACTCAGTTTTGCTGGGTAGGTGACTCTTGGTTTTAATCCCACCAGCTCCTTTGCCCTGCGGAATATCATATTCCAAGCCCTTCAATCCCTCAGTGTAGAAGCTGCCAGATCCTGGGTTATCCTGATTGTGTTTCCACAATATTCAAATTGTTTCTTCCTGGCTGCTTGCCATATTCTCTCCTTAATCTGGGAATTCCGGAACCTGGCTATATTATTCCTAGGAGTTTTCTTTTTGGGATCTTTTTCAGGAGTTGATTGGTGGATTACTTCAACCTCTGTTTTGCCCTCTGGTTCTAAAACATCAGGGTAGTTTTCTTTGAGAACTTCCTGGAGGATGATTTCTAGGTTCTTACTTTGATCATGGCTTTTAGGTAGTCCAATAATTTTTAAATTCTCTCTCCTGGATCTATTTTCCAGGCCAGTATTTTTTTTCCATGAGATATTTCATATTGCCTTCTATTCTTTCATTTGTTTGGATCTGTTTAACAGCATCTTGATTTCTCATAAAGTCATTAGCTTCCATTTGCTCCAGTCTAATTCTGAAGCAATGATTCTCCTCAGTGAGCTTTTGAGATTCTTTTTCCATCTAGCAAATTCGACTTTTTAAGGCATTCTTCTACTCATTGCCTTTTTGAGCCTCTTTTGCCATTTGACCTAGATGATCTCTGAGGGCCTTCCTATCTCTCTAGGTCTATGATTCTGTGATCTTAACATTTAAAGGAGAATTATTAATATGGTGGTAGGACTTGAAGCCATGTCATATATGAGGAAACAGTTGAAGGACATTTTGATATTGAACTGGAAGAAAAGGTTTAGGAGAGTTGTATGATAATTGTCTTCAGATATTTGAATGTTGACAATGTGGAAAGAGTAGTTGTTTTGGTTTTTTTACCCTTAGTTTTAGAGGACATAGCTAGAACCAATGTCTGGCTAGTAGATATTGCAGGCCAGTCGTTGATTCAATATAAAAAATATTTTGATAGTGATCTGAATCTAGGGGATATGTTTGTGAAATTGTGACTTCCCTACCCTTAGAATATTTAGATAGAGAATAATCTAGTGCAGACTCACTCTGTGTCAGATTATTCTGGCCTGCTTGCGTTGACAAGTGTGACCAATACTTAGGCTCCTTAAGAGTTTACTCATTGGGGGGCAGAGCCAAGATGGCGGAGTAGAAGCAAGACCTTCCCACGGCTCCGGCTTCCACCCTCCCCAATCCATGTAAAAAGGGGACTCTAAACAAACTTTGGAGCTGCAGAACCCACATAATGACACAGAGAAGCTAACTTCCCGCTGAGGACAGCCTGGCAGGCAGGAAGGAATCAGCCAGTGCAGCGCTCTGGGAGCCGAGCCCAGCACCACGCCAAGGCTTTAGCCCCAGGGCGGGCCTGACCAGCTGCCTGCCAGAGGGACTCCAGATCAGCAGCAGCTGTGGCCGTTTCCAGATTTATCAATACATAGATGCGAAGGACAAGGTGAGAGTCCAATGCAGTCTGGACTTTGGGACCAGTAAGTGGGAGTGCGTGGCTTTTACCCCCGGGGCGAGAAACCGCTGAGATGCCGGCACAGCCTGCCAGCGCCACGTGGCGGCTTCAGCTCCTGGCCTGCAGAGTGTAGGGGGACCAAGCACCAGTCTGAGGGGTAATCGCTCTTGCTTTAACCTGCTTGGATTGGATTGCAGTCTAGGGTGGCAGTCCTGGGGTGTGTGTCCAGCTTGCCAGAGCGTGTGGAGACCCCAGAGAGGGCACCCATCTAATACCTCCGGCAGCTGAGAAAACCCCAGCATTTCGGACGAAAACTCCCCTGTCTGGTGGCAGAGTCCTACTGTGGCAAAAAGCCCAAAAGTCAAATAATTGAGTGGCAAAATGAGCAGGCAGAGGAAATAAAGCAGACAGAAGATTCCAACATTACACTCCTATTTTGGGGATAAGAAGGAACAAGGCACGGAACAGGAGGAAAACAGTGAAGTCAGTACTTCTGCACCAGAAGCTTCAAAGGAAAATACAAGCTGGTTACAGGCCATAGAGGACCTTAAGAAGCAGATAAGAGAAGTGGAGGAAAAAATGGGAAGAGAAATGAGAACAATGCAAGGAAATTATGAAATGAGAGTCAACAGCCTGACTGAAGAAAATAATACCTTAAAAAACAGACTGACTCAAATGGCAAAGGAGGCTCAAAAAGGCAATGAGGAGAAAAATGCCTTAAAAAGCTGAGTTTGCCAGATGGAAAAAGAATCTCAAAAGCTCACTGAGGAGAATCATTGCTTCAGAATTAGATTGGAGCAAATGGAAGCTAATGACTTTATGAGAAATCAAGATGCTGTCAAAAAGATCCAAACAAATGAAAGAATAGAAGGCAATGTGAAATATCTCATGGGAAAAACCACTGACCTGGAAAATAGATCTAGGAGAGATAATTTAAAAATTATTGGACTACCTGAAAGCCATGACCAAAGTAAGAACCTAGAAAGCATCCTCCAGGAAGTTCTCAAAGAAAACTGCCCTGATGTTTTAGAACCAGAGGGCAAAATAGAGGTTGAAAGAATCAACCAATCACCTCCTGAAAAAGATCCCAAAAAGAAAACTCCTAGGAATATTATAGCCAGGTTCCGGAATTCCCAGATTAAGGAAAGAATATTACAAGCAGCCAGGAAGAAACAATTTGAATATTGTGGAAACACAATCAGGATAACCCAGGATCTGGCAGCTTCTACACTGAGGGATCGAAGGGCCTGGAATGTGATATTCCGGAGGGCACAGGAGCTTGGATTAAAAGCAAGAGTCACCTACCCAGCTAAACTGAGTATCATGTTTCAGGGGAAAATATGGTCATTCAGTGGAATACAGGACTTTCAAGCATTCTTGCTGAAAAAACCAGAGTTGAATAGTAAATTAGACATTTAGATACAAGAAGCAAGAGAAGCATGAGAAGGTAAACAGGGAAAAGAAATCATAAGGAACCTATCAAAGTTGAACTATTTTTTTTTTTGAAGCACTCGGGGTTGGGTGACTTGTTGGGGGTTGCATGGCCAGTTGTTGTTTCTGGGTGTGGTGCTGAGTGTCTGGGCCTGGATTTGATCTGGGTCGTCCCGGCACTGGAGCCGGTGCTCTTGCTCGCTGAGCCACCTAGTCAAAGTTGAACTATTAGCATTCCTACATGGAAAAACAATAATTGTAACTTATGAAACTTTTCTCAGTAGTTGAAGGGATTAGAAATATATATATATATATATATATATATATATATATATATGTGTGTGTGTGTGTGTGTGTGTGTGTGCGTGTATGTATATATTTGTGTTGTGTGTATATATATGTCTTTATATGAGGGTATGCGGGCACATGAATACATATGTGAATGTGTGTATATACTTTTACAGATATACATAGATAGAGGGCACGGGACCAATTCAACAGGAAGGGATGATACTTAAAAGGTGAAATTAAGAGGTGAGAGGAATATAATGAGAGGAGATGGGGAGAGATAGAGTGGGGAAAACTATCTCATACAGAAGAGGCAAGGGGAAATGGTTACAAGGAGGGGAAGAATAGGAAGGCAAAAGGGAATAGGTCAACCTTATTCCTATTGAATCTGGCTTGAGGGAGGGAAATACACACTAAATAGGGGATCTCACCCTCCAGGAGAATAGGGGGGAAGGGGATGTGAGGGGGGATGATGGAGGGGAGGACAGCCTGGGGGGGAGGGAAGTTGGAAGCACCCACCTTTGAAAAGGGACAAGATCAAAGTAGAGAATAGAACAAGTGGGAGGTGGGATAGGAGGGAGGGAAATATAGTCAGTCTTATACAATACATCTACTACGTTATTGTTTTGCATTAGCCGCACATGTACAACCTATACTGAACTGCTTGTCTCCCCAGTGGGGATGGGTGGCAGGGGGGGGAAGGGAATGAATCTGGAATTGAAAGTTTTAAAATCAAATATTCAAATATATATATGTGTGTGTATATAAAAAAAAGATTAAAAAAATCTACAGAAAGAAGTTCAGAAGGATACAATGATAAACAGGACAGTTTTAAAGGTAACACATAGAACTTAAAAAACAATTGAATGCAAAAATTTGCATTTTTATATATAATCTTTTTGTGTTTTAATTTGGATATGGAAATGTTTTTTTTCTGTTTGTTAAACTCAGAATAAAAAATACAATTTAATAAAAAAAAAAGAATATTTAGATAGAGAGTGGATAACCTCCCATTAGGAAATTTTATGAGGCTAAAAGAAATTACCTTTTTAAGAGGCTTAGCATTCCCCTATCTACTGGTTTCTTCTTCAAGGCAGAGTCTATCTGTGGAATGGTCAACAGCTAAGTTAAATGAGCATACCAGAGGGTCCACTGAGAGATAGTCATTATTCATTTGGGGTACAAAGGATTACTGAGAGCGAGGAACCCCAGTGATTTGCTAGAAACTGTCATTTGCTTTAAAAAAAATCATCTCTTTGTACTAGAAATGATAAGGTACTTATACGTATAAGAGCATTAATTCTGTTTTTAGTGAATTTATATTTCCATTTTATTAGGTATACAATGGACATTGGGAGGCCAAGAGCTCTTAAGAGTCTTCCAACTTAACATGGATTGCTATTCCGGTGTTATGGTTGGTCAACCAGTGAAGAATCCGACTTTTCTGACATATTGTTCAGGTTTCTCCATCTTAGACTAAAAAAGTTAAAACTGGAAGGGATTAGGTATTGTCTAGTCCCTAATGCCACATTTTACAGGTCGAGTAACTAATTACTAAGCTAGAAAGATTTTCCAGGGGCAGCTAGGTGGCACAGTGAATAGAGCCCTCCCTGGCCCTAGAGTTAGGAGGACTTAGAGTTAAAATCTCGCCTCAGACACTAGACACTTACTAGATGTGTGACCCTGGGCAAGTCACTTAACCCATATTGCTTCACAACAAAAAGAAGGACGGAAAGATAGATTTGCCCGAGATCTCAAATTCACCAATATATGATGAGAAACTTAGTTTAGTGTAATATTTGACAAACACCAGCTTTCATATTAAAGATAAATGGACATTTCTGTTAGTTTATCTGTTATTTTATGATCTGGAAAATTGTAGGCTGTACATGCCTTTGGTCATCAAACAAATTTGTTTCCTTTTCTGTTCCTTTTATATATCTTCCCAAGTTTTTTCCTGAATTCTTTTTATTCATCATTTCCTGCAGCACAATATTATTATTCTATCAAATTCACAGACCATACTTTGTTCAGCCTTTCCCCAGTCCATGTGTACCTGCTTTATTTTTCATAGTTTTGGTTTTTTTTTGCCATTTAAAAATACACATGGGGGGGCAGAGTCAAGATGCGGAAATGAAGCAGGAACTTTTCTAAACTCCTCCATGAATTCCATCACTAAACTTTAAAATGTGAATCTGAACAGATTTTAGAGTGATAGAACCCATTGGGAGATGGAGCATGGCAGATTCCCATTCCAGCAAAGTGCCCACGTAGGTCTGGGCAGGGGGAGCATGGAGCACATGGGGGCTGCACCAGCGTGGACCTGAGAGCAGACTACAGCCAAGTGAGAAGGAGCCCCAGCCTCTAGACTCACCCACCCCAAGGGCAATTCACAGCTGTCTCTGGCAGGATGGAGGATCTGTTGGAGCTGGATAAGAGAAAGCCCAGGGCCCACAGCAGAGACTGCAGTTTCTCCTGGGACTACCAGCCCACAGCCTGGATTTTTAATAATCACCTACCTGATTTTCGAGGAGCCAAGATGGTGGAGTGAACCCTAGCTGCTCTGATTCCCCCTTCCTGACCCAGAAAACCCAGAGATAAATGTCCCACCCAGAGTAAAATCCTGAATTAGTGGAAGTAGCCTCAGGCTTGGGAGACCTAGGAAAAGGGCATAACTGAAGCAGTATGGAGTCTAAAGTGAAGGGCAGGAGGTCTCCCAACAAGCCCCACCTCAACTGACCAGCCAGAGCTCCCAAAGCCAAAGGGGTTAGAGCCAGCAAGTGCTAACAACACAAGTCCAGGTGTGCCTTAGCACCAGCAGAGGAATCTGTAGGTACCAGAGCTGCCGGCAACTAGCTGCTGAGCCTGCCTGAGCTATAGCCTAGAGGCACAGAGGTGGAAATCTAAAGTGGCCAGACCACCCCTCCACCACAGGTTACTCTTTGAACCTCAGAGTAACTCAGGGGAAGCCATGAGAGTCTTAAGATTGAAAAATTAGAAGAAAGTGTAAAATATCTCACTGGAAAAACAACTGACCTGGAGAACAGATCCAGGAGAAATAACCTAAAAATTATTGGTCTACCAGAAAGCCACAATGAAAAAAGCAGCCTGGAGAGCATCCTCCAAGAGATTGTCAAAGAAAACTGTCCTGAGGTCCTAGAATCAGAAGGTAAAATAGTTATTGAAACAATTCACCAGACTCCTCCTGAAAGAGATCCCAAATTGAAAACTCCAAGAAATATAATAACCAAAATTCCAGAATTACAAGGTCAAGGGAAAATACTGCAAGCAGCCAAAAAGAAACAATTCAGATATCATGGAACTACAGTCAGGATTACACAGGACCTAGCAGCTTCTACATTAAAAGATGAGAGGGATTGAAATCTGATATTTTGTAAGGCAGAAGACCTAGGACTGCAACCAAGGATCAACTACCTGGCAAAACAGAGCATAATCTTTCAGGCAAGAAGATGGTCATTTAATGAAATAAGGAACTTCCAGACTTTCCTGATGAAAAAGACAGAGCTCAATGGAAAATTCAATCTCCAATTACAAGACTTAAGAAAGACATAAAAAAGGTAAACAAGGAAAACACACATTCACACACACACATACACGCACACACACACACATAAATTGGGATTCAATAAGAGCAAACTGTTTACATCTCTATATGAGAAGCGAATAACTATCAATATTGAAATTTATATAATTATTGTGACATTTAAAAGGGATATACATAGATAGAAGGCGTGGGTATAAATGAACTAATCTGATGATAAAAAAAAAACTTTATTAAGGGGTACAAAGGGATTGTAATGCGAGAAAAGGAAAGAATGAGGCAGAAAAAGGTAAACTATGCCATACAAAGAGGCATAAAAACATACTATAGTAGAGGGGAAAGAAGGAAGGAGATGAATATCATATGAACTTTATTCTCATTGGTTCTGGTTCAAAGAGGGATCAACATTGTCAGGTAAGTTTAGGATTCTAACATGAAAAGACTTACAAAAACTCATTATAATAGAGGGAAAGGAGGGAGGGAGAGGAGCACTACATGAAATTTACTCTCATTGGTTTGGGTTCAAGGAAGGAATAACATACCGTGTTTCCCCGATAATAAGACACTGTCTTATTAAGTTTTTTGGACAGAAAAACACCAGAGGGCTTATTTTCAGGGGAGGGCTTATTTTAATGAACATTGACAGCAATTTTAATAAACAGGTAAATGTGAACAAAAAAATGTTCCTTTATTCAATAATGATCATGTCATCTTCTTCAACAACATCGTCATAAGTGTCCATACCCTGAATTCTGTCCTGGATGTCTTGCGCCTCCATTTCCTTCAGAAGAAGTGGACCCAATCTGTCATGTCCAGCAATATAGCTCTCTTTAAATGAATATGTCTTGTCCAGGTAACCTGCTCATAGTGCCTTGGCTACACAGCTGTCAGTAATTTTATCCCATGACTTCTTCATCCAAGTCACGACTTCTTGCAGACAGGGCTTCACAAAGTTTCCACGCTGATTTCTTTCCATTATATTTTCAATGTAGTCATTGACTTCCATGCGCAAATGGTCCTTGAATGGCTTGTTTATTGCAATATCAAGGGTCTGGAGATAGGCAGTCATTCCTGCAGGAATCATTACTTGATCTATTCTTCTCTCTGCAAGGAAGTTCTTCATTTCTTTAGCGCGGTGAGTGCTGGCTGAATCCCAGACTATCAGACCTCTTTGATTACCTCGCATAACAAGTGGCAGCATTAAATCAACCCACTTTCTTATAACGGCTTGTGTACACCAGGCTTTTTCGGTTTCAAGAACGTAAATGCCAGATACACGTTCAATCTTATCTTTCTTGCCCTTACTGATGATTAGAGGTGTGGCTTTCTTTCCATCCAAACGAATTGCCAAAACACAGGTGACCCGTGCACTTTCATAGCCAGTGGTGGGAATGTAGATTGACGTTGCACCCCTGTGATGAATTGTTGTTTGAGATCCTTGTCCCATAAACACTGCAGTTTCATCCATAGCAGTCATATTGCAGGTTTGGTACTTGGAAATGTCGATCCTATCAATAAAGGACTTGAATGCAAGTGCATATTTAATAACTTCAGCACCTTCCAGCTTAAACAGTGTTGTTGATCTTCTTAGGGACAGTTCATACCTGTACCGTTGAAGGAAACCGTCCAACCAGTGTTGTGATGCTTTGAATCCTTCTGAGACCATTTCAAACACTGGTGCCATTGAAAGGGCAAATGCTTGAATATCAGCCCTGCGCACAACCAAGGCCTTTGCTCTCCTGTCAGCAATCCATTCACAAATGAGGATCTCCAAGTCAGGATATAAGGGCTGCCGACCTGATCCAGACCTGTGCTTTTTCCCTTTTCCCTCATCCACCTGTTGATTGAGGTTATTATAATCTGCTCTCCATTTTCTGACCATTTGAAGATCCAAAAGTTTTTCTTTACAGAAAACTGCAAGATTCTTGCCATGTGACTCCTCTACAATTGCTTTCTTATACTCAACAGTATAGCTCTTCCTTTTTGTACTCATGTCTGGGGGTCAAAACAGACAGAATAATAAAATTATGACCATCAGTCCTTCTTTTCACTCCATCATGCCCCCTGAGTTCTTCTTTTTTCCTCCATCATGCCCTTTTTATCCTCCATCATGCCCCCTCACTCCCGCTTACATACCGGGTTTTTATGTTGTCCTGCCTCAGCTCTCCTCCACGACACTGCTCTCAATGGCGCCAGCAAGCAAATCACTGGTGAAGAACAGGATGACGCGCTCACTGCTGCAGCTCTGATTGGATGCAGCTCGGAGCGCGGCATGCGTTTCACCCGGGGGGGGGGGACGGTGCATACAGAGGGTACCATAATGTAGCGTGTAGCGCAGGGGATCACCTTCACTACAGTAGCAATCTCAATAGGGCTTATTTTGGGGGGAGGGCTTATTTTAGAGGAATCTTACACAGTAAGGGGAGGGCTTATTTTCGGGATAGGTCTTATTATCGGGGAAACATGGTACTCTGTTAAGTATAAAAATCCATTGTGCCCTACAGGCAGAAGGGGGGAGTGGTTAGAAGGGAGAGAAATAGGGGAAAGGGTAGGTAAAGAGGGGGGCACAGGGAGGGAATACTGAGGGAGGCACTGGTCAAAGGGAGAATTCTTAAGAGGGGAAGGGAGAAGGAAGAAACAAAGACATAAACAGGGAAGGGAATAGGATGGAGGGAGGGAAAGACAGATAGTAGTCATAACTGTGAATGTGAATGGGATGAACTCTCCCATAAAATGGAAGTGGATAGCAGAATGGATTAAAAACCATAATCCTATGATGTGCTGTCTACAAGAGACACATTTGAAACGAGGGGATACACACAGGGCAAAGGTAAAAGGCTGGAGAAGAATATATTATGCTTCAGCTAAAGTAAAAAAAAAAGCAGGGGTAACAATCCTTATCTCAGATATAGCAAAAGCAAAAATAGATCTAATTAAAAGAGATAAGGAAGGAAACCATATCCTGCTAAAAGGCACCACTGAGAATGAAGCAATATCATTACTTAACATATAGCATCCAAATTCCTAGAGGAGAAGTCAAGAGAATTAGAGGAAGAAATAGATAACAAAACTATACTAGTGGGAACCTCAATCTCCCATTCTCTGAGCTTTATAAATCTAACCTCAAAATAACAAGAAAGAAGTAAGGAGGTAAAAAGAATTTTAGAGAGGTTAGACATGATAGATCTTTGGAGAAAACTGAATGGAGATAAAAAGGATATACCTTCTTCTCAGTGGTACATGGCACATACACAAAAATCAACCATGTACTAAGGATAAAAACCTCAATTCAGTGCAGAAAGGCAGAAATATTAAATGCATCATTCTCAGATCATGATGCAATAAAAATCATATGCAATAAAGGGCCATGGAAAGATAGACAAAAATCTAATTGGAAACTAAATAATTTAATCCTAAAGAATGAGTGTGTCAAACAAGAAATTATAGAAACAATCAATAACTTCATTCAAAAGAATGACAATAATGAGACAACATAACAAAACTTGTGGGATACAGCAAAGGCAGTTCTTAGGGGAAGTTTTATATCTCTGAATGCATACATGAATAAAATAGAGAAAATCGAGGTCAATGAATTGGGCATGCAGTTGAAAAAGCAGAAAAAGAACAAATTGAAAATCCCCAATTAAATACTAAATTAGAAATAATGAAAACAAAAGAAGAGATTAATAAAATTGAAATTAAGAAAACTATTGAATTAATAAAACTAAGAGCTGGTTTTATGAAAAAAAATATTGATAGGCCTTTAGTCAATATGATAAAAAAAAAGAAAGAAGAAAAACCAAATTACAAGTATCAGAATGAAAAAGGTGAATCTCCCTCCAATGAAGAGGAAATTAAAACAATAATTAGGAATTATTTTGCCCAATTGTATGCACATAAATTTGACAATCTTAGTGAAATGGATGAATATTTACAAAAATATAAATTGACCAAATTAACTGAAAAGGAAGCAAATTACTTAACCCCATCTCAGAAAAAGAAATCGAACAAGCCATCAGCAAACTTCCTAGGAAAAAATCTCCAGAGCCATATGGATTTACTAGCGAATTCTATCAAACATTTAAAGAACAATTGATCCCAATACTTTACAAACTATTTGGGAAAATTGGTGAAGAAGGAGTCCCACCAAATTCTTTTTA
This sequence comes from Petaurus breviceps papuanus, assembly GCF_028583685.1. Classification (NCBI taxonomy): domain Eukaryota; kingdom Metazoa; phylum Chordata; class Mammalia; order Diprotodontia; family Petauridae; genus Petaurus; species Petaurus breviceps. The sequence continues at coordinate 404,836 of NW_027187336.1, forward strand.
TGACACAAATATTGTACTGATACCTAAATCAGGAAGAGACAAAATGGAGAAAGAAAATTATCGACCAATTTCCCTCATGAATATAGATGCAAAAATTTTAAATAAAATATTAGCAAAAATACTACAGCATCTGATCACAAGAATAATATACTTTGATCAGGTAGGATTTATTCCAGGAATGAAAGGATGGTTCAATATTAGGTAAACCATCAGTATAACTGATCATATCAACAATAAAACTAGCAGAAACCATATGATTATCTCAATAGATGCAGAAAAGGCTTTTGATAAAATACAACCTCCATTCCTTTTAAAAACACTAGAAAGTATAGGAATAAATGGAGTTTTCCTTAAAATAATAGGTAGCATCTATTTAAAGCCATCAGCAAGTATTATATGTAATGGGGATAAACTAGAAGCATTTCCCATAAGATCAGGGGTGAAACAAGGGTGTCCACTATCACCCCTCTTATTCAATCTGGTACTAGAAATGTTAGCAGTAGCAATTAGAGAAGAAAAAGAAATTGAAGGAATCAAATTAGGCAACGAAGAGACTAAGCTATCACTCTTTGCAGAGGATATGATCATATACTTAAAGAATCCTAGAGAATCAAGTAAAAAACTACTTGACAATAAATTTGGCAAAGTTGCAGGATATAAAATAAACCCACATAAATTCTTGGCATTCCTATATATTTCTAATGAAATCCAAAGAGATAAAAAGAGAAATCCCATTTAAAGTTACTGTAGACATTATAAAATATTTGGGAATCTACCTGCTAAAACAAACCCAGGGCCTATATGAATACAACTACAAAACCCTTTTCACACAAATAGTCAGATCTAACTAATTTGAAAAACATCAATTGTTCATGGCTGGGTCGAGCTAATATAATAAAAATGGCAATTTTTCCTAAATTAAATTATATATTTAGTGTCATACCAATCAATCTACCAAAAAATTATAGAGCTAGAAAAAGTAGTTACAAAATTCATTTGGAAGAACAAAAGGTCCATAATGTCAAGGGAATTAATGAAAAGAAATGCTAGGGAAGGTGGGCTAGCCATACCAGATTTTAATCTGTATTATAGAGCAGCAGTCATCAAAACTAGTTGGTAGTGGTTGAGGAATAGAGTAGTGGATCAATGGAATAGATTGGGTATATGAGACTCAGCAGTCAATGACTATAGTAATCTATAGTTTGATAAATACAAAGACCCCAGTTTTTTGACTCACTATTTGACAAAAACTTCTGGGAAAACTGGAATATAGTATGGCAGAAACTGGGCATAGAGCATTATCTAACACTATACCAAAATAAAGTTGAAATGGTTGCATGATCTAGGTATAAAGGCTGATATTGTAAGCAATCTGGGAAAGCAAGGAATAGTTTACCTGTCAGATTTATGGAGAAAGGAAGACTTTATGACCAATCAAGAGTTAGCATGATAAAATGCAAAGTGGACAATCTTATTTACATTAAATTGAAAAGTTTCTGTATAAACAAAGCCAATGTAACCAAGCTTAAGAGGTAAGTGGGATATTGGGAAAGAATCTTTGCAACCAGTATCTCTGATAAAAGCCTCATTTCTAAAATATACAGAGAATTGGGTCAAATCTTTAAGCATACAACTCATTCCCCAACTGATAAATGGTCAAAGGATATGAACAGGCAATTTTCAAAGGTAGAAATTACAGATATCTATAAGCATATGATAAAATGCTCTAACTCACTATTGATTAGAGAAATGCAAATCAAAACAACTCTTGAGGTACCACATCTCACCAGTCAGATTATCTAAGATGACAAAACAGGAAAATGACAAATGCTGGAGAGGATGAGGAAAAATTGGAACAATAATACATTGTTGGTAGAGTTGTGAACTGATTCAACCATTCTGGAGAGCAATCTGGAACTATGCTCAAAGGGCTATAAATAATTGCATACCCTTTTGTTGCGGGCGTTTGCCCTCACAACAGATCTAGACGACTAGCCCCACGGCCCTCTCACTTACCCATCCCGGGTCTTCGGTCGTCACCGGCCCCTCACGGGGAAAAAACACCAGACAGAAGGCGGAGGAGTAAAGCGGGGTGGTTTATTCTTCAACAGTTACATGGCGGAGAGAGAGAGAGAGCCCTCTCACACAAGAAAATATATAGCGAGTCCGAGCCAATCAGATCGCAGTCTTACATTTATGGCCTTATATGGTGATCACCCCATGGCCTTATATGGAGATCACCCCATCAAGCTTATACATATTCATTCAAAACAACCATGGCACCGCCCATAAACCCCTCCCCCTCCCCCATCAACTCCCCCTTTTTCTTTAAAGCAAACGAAAATCCTATATGCCAAAAGAATTGGCAGTGCAGACTGCTAAGCTTCTCGCTACAGGCGACACAGGTGACCATGCTTCTTGCCCGAAAGACCACGGAAAAATCCAATTACCACTCAGGAGTCCTGTCCCAAGGACTCTGACGTGCGGTGCGGGGGCCTCTGGCTTAGGTCACCTCCGATTCACTCGAACCTTACCCGTCGTAGGACACCGACACCCTGGGTCCTGTCTTAGGCGGCCGAGGAGGGAGGAGTTGCCCGTCATGGAGTCACCCCCGTCTTACCCCAGGTGTCACACGTCCTCCATGGCCTGGAACCATACCTGAGGATCTCCCCCCTCTTGGAGGGTAAAAAGGGCCTGTTGGGTCAGAAGCATGTAGCCATCCTGACGGCGCCGTAGCTTGCAAACACAATACAAAAGCAAAATAATTACAAGAACAAACACCACGGTGGAGGAGGTTAAGCCTCCCCACTGTGAGAACCAGGTTGTAACATCATGCAGCCACTTAGACAGTCCGGAAAGAACGGCAGGATCGACAGAGGTGGAATTCACCGATGCAATAGCCAGTCTTAATTGTCTTATTTGTTGTTCGTATTCGGCAGACCAATTGCCTAGGAGGAGAGCGGAAAGTTGACGGGACAGGTTAGCTGCTCTAGTAAAGTTCTCATACAAAACGGGAGTAACACATAAACCAGGCATACGCAGAGTACACCCAACTTGGGCTACCTCCCAGAGGACATCAACCTCCTCCTGAATCAGGTCCACCCTCTGATTCAGAAGCATCATTCCGGTATACAGATGCCCATTTATACCCTCTTGGGCTGTCAAGGCCATGGTAACGGAGGCACTCAGATTGGCGACCGCCGTCGCAGTCGGCACAGCATAAGCCAAACTGGCGGCTGCTGCAGCAGCCGCAGCGGCAGCAACAGAAATGGCGGCAATAATGGCAGCAGAAATGCCGAAGTCTCTTTTGGGTCTTAACTGCAAAGCAGAATTGGTAATGTTAAGTGGCCAGGGAACCCACCGTGGGAGGCGGAGGACAACTGCTAATGGGAATGCTTGAGCATTCCAGCAGGAAGAATAAAAGCAGTCATTCTTACATTGGAGAAGAGACTCATTGTGTCCTGTCCGATTGGAAACCAAAAACAGAAAGGGTTGCCAAACACAGACAGGTGTGGGTGGTATCTGTACATGCTTGACTGGCCTTGACATATTAAAATCGAAGGGGTCCATTTTTGTCCATGTACCATTTCCCCACCCCATGACCCCGCCCAACAGCATGGCCATGGGGCGCAAATCCAAACAAGCGCCCCCCTCCCCACAGAGCAACCACAAATCAAAAGGGTTTGCAGTGACCCCAGGATCTTCATAATGAAGATGACGCGAGTTTCTATCGGAGGTAACAGTGGACATAAGAGGTTTAGCATCTTGGCAAGTCCAGTTGGTTGCCACACCCGCAGTAACATTACCAGAAGGGATAGGAGGGGAAAAGGTAAAAAACGGGTGCACAGGGACAGCTGCGGGTGACTGGCACTCCGTCCAGGGCCAAAAATCCTTGTGGCGGGAGGGCCGACAGCGAGGCTGGGCGCTGGGCTGGGGCCGCCACTCCCCTCCGCCCTCTCCACAAAGGAGACCACTGTTATCCTTCGCTCTAATCATTGTGCGGGCCGGCCAAAGTCCTTTCAATAAGGAGCCGTTCACCCTCTTGCTTGTAAAGTTGAGGCGGTCAGACCACACAGCCTCTTGAGGAAACAGCCCGACACATGGTGACAGTTCCGGATCGACTGTGGGTGTGATTTGAAAACATAACGTCCCATTAAATGATATTGTCCTGTCACTTTCCACCGGCCTAGTGTCGTTGTTGAGGTGCAGAACAGGGAGCTTAAGGGTGTTGTTAACTGTAAATAAACGAGGAAAAACTTGTGCCGAAGAAGTCACAGGCATGGGTCTCAGGAAGGTGGAAAGCAGTCCCCAGCGTAATTCTGTCACGGCATTCTCAGCAAGGAGACCCAAGATGAGGAGGGTGAGTCGACAATCTGAAAGACAAGAAGAACAAGAATTCTCCTCACCCCCCAACCTGTCGGGGGTGGTGCCTTAATCAAGATCCCTAACTTTGTGAAGGGGCACCCATTGCTGTACCGCTGTTGGGTCATTATTTGGAAAAAAGGAAAGGTGGCCGGGCCTTCTTCCAACCACTTTTACAGGGCCGTGCCATTGGCCCCCCGTATCCTGCCACATTACCCTGGAACCGGGCAGTGCCCGACTAGGTGCGGGGAGGGTCAATGGAGAAGAGGTGGTGTTCTCACCGGAGGTGCTCCAGAACCTCATGGCGGCAGTGGTGCCGTCATCTCTAACTTGCAGGAAATTTAAGGTAAAAACAACCTGGGCCAACTCTTGACGAGTGACCGACTTGCATATTCCCCCTTTTTGTTTAAACAGGACGGTCTTAAGTGTACGGTTTGCCCGTTCAACAAGGGCTTGCCCGGTAGGGTTGTAGGGGAGGCCTGTAGCATGTTGAATAGAAAATTCAGTACAGAACAAGGCAAAAGCCTTGGAAGTATATGCCGGGCCATTATCAGTCTTTAAGGCTAATGGCACTCCTAGGATAGAAATCATTTCATAGAGATGGGCAATAACAGCTCTGGTTGACTCACGAGGCTGCAGGGCAGAAAACGGAAGTCTTTGTGGAGATCAAGAGACCGATAGTATTTGCAGTGCCGAGCGGTCAGATAATGACAAGGAATATCTCATACTCACACTGTCCAAAAACGATCTGGACAAAGCGAACAAAGACAAGGCCAACAGACACCTCCCTCCAAACTTCAAGGTGAAGCCTTTCCCCACAAAAACTGTAGAAGAGCCGCCAAACCCAGAGGCCAGCAGCTCCACCTCGGCCACGCCGGACGCCAGTGACAATGAGCCCGATCACCACAGATACTCGGACACCACCGACTCCGACCCAGAGAACGAGCCCTTCGATGAGGATCAACACACACAGATCACAAAAGTCTGAACATTCCTTTTTATCAAGAGGGAATAAATGGGCTAAAGGAGGGTTCAATCCTATCATTCCCCAAAAGGGAGCCAACAATTTTTTGTAAAGCAGTGAGCTTCTCGGCTTTAAGGGGCCACTGCTCAACCCAGACCGGGCGGTTATTCGTCCAGGTTAGTTTCGGGGCGAAGCTCAAATCGAGAGTGGTCCCTATCCATTTCCCGGTAAGCAGTCCGGGGTTACTAAGGAGAGTTGCATTTGCGCAAGGACATCCCGCCCCCACAGAGCATAAGGCAGCTCGGGGAGACACAAAGGAGTGAACCTGCTTGCATTATCATCCACCGACCACGAGAGGGCACGAGCCGATCTCTGAGCTCTCTTGTTCCCCCCCACTCCCTGGACCGGCGTGGATGCAACCATCAAGGGCCATTCTTTCCTCCACTGATCCAAATTAATGACTGAACAATCAGCCCCCGTATCAATGATCCCTAAGATCGGATAATTCTCAACATGAATAATTAAAGTGGGACGGTTCAAAGTGATGGAACGAGCCCAATTCAATTGGCAAGGATGCTGGGATGAGGGGCCGAAGGGAAACGCCTTAGCAATGATCTGATCAGCCCGTATGGAGACGGGGGTGCAGTGTGGATTAAACAGGGTCAACATTGCCTCCATATCCTCTGCTACTTGGGTGGGGACCTCAAAGTCAGGAGAGCCTTCTAGGCCGGTCACTACAGCTGGGTGGAAAGGCAAATGGGCAGGGACTGTTATCGCCTCTCCAGGGGGAAGTGTAAAGATGGAGGGTTGTTTTCCAGGAGAGGCCCTGACTCTTACAAACTGAGGATAATTGCCGCTTAACGAGGATGGGGGAGGGGCCCTGCGGCTGGGTCCCTCCACCCGCCGTTTCCCTGCGGTTGAGATCCGGGGGAGACCCCGGTCTCCAAAGGGGCTTGTTCGCTGCCCTGTTTATTCTTGGCGCGACAAAACCGCGCTATGTGGCCAAGGCGTCCACAGTTAAAACACTTAGGAGGTGTTCCCCTGGAGGTGGCTTTGCACTGGGCCTTATAATGGCCGTATTGACCACATTGAAAACAAGCCTGCTTGCCGGGACCTTTCTGGGCTGATGAGCTGAGTTGTTGTATAGCCACCAAGAGGCTCTGTTCCCTCTCTGTATTCGAGACTGTCAATTTTTCCAGCGCCTGTACAAGCTGGCGGTCCCTATCCTGGGCAGTGCAAACCAACTGTGCAATAGGATTTTCCGGGGGCAGGTCCATTAACTTATTTATGACGTCCTCCAAGGGGGCCTCCGATGGCAGGGATGCCACCGCAGCTGCCTCCCTGGAGCGCAGGCCTTCCTTAACCAACTGCTTAATGAGTATGTCCATTCCAGGGCCACTGCCTAGGGTCCTATGGACCGTCTCCTGAACTTGGTTAACAACGGAAAGGGGGGTCTGATCAGGTCTTTGTTTCAGGCCGACTAATTTAGGGCCCCCTGTCATACCCTTGGCAGAAACCTTCTCCCAGGCCGCTATGTGTGCGGCCTTGACATCATCTAATTCTAACTGCCCATAGGCTGCCTGCACGGCCGGGTTGGAAAAATGGCCAGTGCCACAAATTAAGTGCTCAGTGTCTTGAGGGGCCCTGCCGTGTCTAAGTCGGACCAAATGCCTGGCCTCCCTCTTCACTTGTGCCTGGAAGGCAAGATGCATAGCAGGGTCTAGACAGGACATAGCTAGCTCGTCAAAATCCCCCGGGGTCCAGGGGTGAGCGGTCACTAGGTTCATAAGTAGCCTCCTAACATAAGGTGAAGAAGGGCCATACTTAGTCACCGCCTCTTTGAACTCTTTCAGTGTCTTATATGGGATGGGAGAATGAGTACGCTGACCCGTAAGGGGATCAGTCAAAATGGGATAGACATCCCAAGAGGCGAAGTCCACCTCCGCGCCCGCCTCCGCCGCCACACAGAGGCTCCGCCTTATTAACCCCTCTCCCTCACAAATATTCGCCTCTCGCCTTTTCTCATAATGAGGCGGGGGCGGAGGGCAGGGAGGGGCGACATATGCGGAACTAGCAGCAAAAGACGGGGCAGGACAGTAATTGCCTGGCAAACAGGAGGTGCTTGGTGGCAAGGCGGAGGTAAAGGGCTCGGAAGTGGGGAGCGCGCCCCCTGCATCCGTTTCCCCTTTGTTCTCCCGTCTCTCCCTCCTCTCCCAACGTGAGGGAGTGCCCTTCCGGGTCCTTCTTCTCTCCCTCGACCCCTGGGCACCATCTTGGCGCCCACTCCTTTTACCTTCATCTTCCCCTTCTGAACTGCTAGCGGAACTATCCGCCGCCTGATTCATTACCACAGCTCTTAAGTCCTCCCACGGATATTGACCGAAGCCCCCTGGGTCCTTCAATTCCTTATTCTTCCCTTTTTCTAACTCTGAATCTGACCCGGCTAATGAGGAGCCCACCTGTGTGGCCAAGGACCGGGAAGCGGCAATCGGAGAAGGATTTAATGCTGCGTCCACTATCTTAAAAACCGAAAAATCAGTGGGTGTCAGCGAACCAGGGCAGCCATTCTCAAAAGCTGCCATCTGCTGTCCCACAACTCTCCATCTATCGGCCTGTATGCCGACATGCCTGACCCAAGGGCATATGTCCCAGATCTTATCTATAAATTCCCTACAGGTCTTAATGGGGATTTTTGCCCCCCTTTGGGCGCAGAGCTTATAAAGTTGCGCCGCTATCACCCCTTTCTCCTCCGGCCTAAATACAGGGATACTATGCCCTGTTCCCATCCTATCCTCTTCCCGAGGCTACAGTGGCCTCGAGGCTGTCTGGCGACTGGAGCAGACCAGCTGCGTCCAGCAGGCCGTCCGCCAGCTAGTCGTCCCGAAGGGTCAGCCCCACGTTGGGCGCCAAAATCTGTTGCAGGCGTTTGCCCTCACAACAGATCTAGACGACTAGCCCCACGGCCCTCTCACTTACCCATCCCGGGTCTTCGGTCGTCACTGGCCCCTCACGGGGAAAAAAACACCAGACAGAAGGCGGAGGAGTAAAGCGGGGTGGTTTATTCTTCAACAGTTACATGGCGGAGAGAGAGAGAGAGCCCTCTCACACAAGAAAATATATAGCGAGTCCGAGCCAATCAGATCGCAGTCTTACATTTATGGCCTTATATGGTGATCACCCCATGGCCTTATATGGAGATCACCCCATCAAGCTTATACATATTCATTCAAAACAACCATGGCACCGCCCATAAACCCCTCCCCCTCCCCCATCACCCTTTGACCCAGTAATAGCCCTTCTAGGGATGTATCCCAAAGAGATCATAGAAGTGGGAGGAAGACCCATATGTACAAAAATATTTATAGCAGCTCTTTTTGTGATGGCAAAGAATTGGAAATCAAAAGGATACCCATCAATTGGGGAATGGCTAAACAAGTTGTGGTGTATGAAAGTAATGGAATATTATTGTGCTATAAGAAGTGAGAAGCAGACGGATTTCATATTTACCTGGAGAAACTTATACAAACTGATGCGGAGTGAAAAGAGCAGAACCAGGAGAAATTTGTATACAATTAGAGACACAACATATATGTGACGACCACTTTTGATAGACTGGACTCTTCTCAGCAATGCAAGGTTATAAGACAACTCCAAAAAACTCATGATGGAAGGAGATGTCTTTCAGAGAAAGAACTAGATAAAACAGAGTTTGAATGCAGACTGAAGCAAACTACTTGTTCTCTTTTTCTTGTTTGGTTTTGTTTTCCTCTTTCCCATTGTTCATTCCATCAGTTACAGTCCTTCTTTACAACCTGACTAATGTCAAATGTGAAAGTATTTGCAGATCCTATACTTGATTGCATGCCCCCATGTCGGGGGCGGGGGGTAGGAGGAGGGGAAAGGGAAGGGGAGAAAATTTGAAACTCAAGGGATTGTGGAACTGAATCTTATAAACTGAAAGTAAACAAACAATAAATACAAAAATAATAAAAATACATTTGACTTTTCCTTTTGTTCTTAACCTGCATATATGCCAAAGTGGTGTTACTGTTCTGGCAAGGGGTATGTACATTTTAGCCATTTTCTTGGTAAAATTCCGAACTGTTTTCCAGATTGGTTGAACCTGTTTGTGGCACCCCTAACAGTACTGGGAACAGAAGATGGAAACTGCCAAGAGGCAAATTTAGGTTTGGTTTAGGAAAATAGTCCAGAGATTTATTTAGCAACATCCCAGAGTGGAATATTTGGGAGATAGTGGGGTTCTCTTTCACTGAATATAAAAGAATATTTTGTCCCCCAGATTTTGTAAGTGAAATAGTTTTAGGGCATGTCATAGAGAAGATTCTTATTCAAGTACAAGTTGAACTAACTGGTCTCTCAGGACCCTTCCAATTTTTTGAGTTTCTTTGAGGCTGTGATTATATTCTGTAGTTACACTGTGGAATAATTTTGTACAAATGAGAGCAAAAAAATTATTGAGGTGAATTGCTGCTTTTGGTAAGTTATACATGTATGTATATATACATATTGCATATTTTAAAAAATATTTTGAAAGGCAAGTTAGGCTTTTAGTGAAAGAGAATTAATAAGAAGGAATATATCCATTATGAATTCAGTAAAATTTTTTGATGTCTTTTCTTTCTTTTTTTAAAAACAATATCACATTCCTTTCAAAATATATCCCTATTGCCTCCCTTATGTAGTAAACCTATTCCCTTGTAATAAAGATTTTTTTTTTAAATTAGTAAAACTGTGCAACACATCAGGCAGCTAGGTGGCGCAGTGGAAAGAGTGCTGGGCCTGGAGTCAGGAAGACTGATCTTACTGAGTTCAAATTTGACCTCAGATACTTTCTAGCTGTGTGACCCTGGGCAAATCACTTAACCCTGTTTGTTTCAGTTTCCTCTTCTGTACAGTGAGCTGGAGAAAGAAATGGCAAATCACTCCAGTGTCTTTGCCAAGAAAATCCCAAATGGGGTCATGACATGACTGAAATGCAACACATGATTCTTTTTGAGTGTATGTATGCTAGTTTACACCTATAGTGAGTCATCCATTTCTGCAGTGAGAGAGAAAGGTACATTTTTTCAGTTCTTCTGTGTGTGAGGCCAGCCATGGTCATTTTGTTTAGACAAGTATTTAGTTTTGTATTTTTCCATTTCCATTACTTATTACATTGTTTTGCTTTGGCTTATTTCATTCTGCATCTGTACAGTGAATTGTCACAGGCTTCTCTGAATTCTTCATATTTTTTCATTTCTTACTGGCATAATAATATTCCATTACATTTATATTCCATAATTTCTTCAGCCATTTCCCAAATGATTTGTACCTATTGTGTTTCCAGCTCATTGTTACCCCGCTGCCCCCCATCCTCTATGGCTGCTTTAAATATTTTGGTATATGTAGGATCTTTCTGTCTTTGAGTTCCTTGTGAGGTACATGTGTAGCACTGGGAACTCTGGGTCCAAAGACAAGGGCATTTTAGTAATTTTCTTGGTATAATTCCAAATTGGTTTCCAGAATAGTTAATGTTTTGGACTGGATACCTCATTCATCAATCCCTGGTAGATTTTAGATATGCAAATGAAATGAAGTGTTCATGTGTCATTCAGTAGTTAATAAAAGGGATTTTAGCCATGGTAGAAGGATAAATGACAAAGATATGCATTGAGGAAACCCCAAGTTGATTCAACTGAATGAATTTTCCCTGCTTCTGAGTAGCCCATTGTGGCCCATCTGCCAAGCATCAGAGAGCCCCTGGAGCTCCTGTGGCTGTTTTATTATCAGTCAGCTAGAAAATGATGTCATTAGCCTGAGCCTTCAGTCCCCTGTAATAGATCTTGAGGGTAGTTTCATTGCCTTTTAAGGAAAATCCAGCCTGACTTGTATGAGGTTTGGGGGAGTTAAGATACTGCTTCCTGTACTACAGCTGGACTAATTAATAACTACTAACTGTCTTTTCATAACCCCTCTAAATACTGATAATTTCTGTCTTCTGTCATGTTTGCCAAACTGCTAGATGTGAAGTAAAACTTCAGAGTTAGTTTTGATTTGCATTTTTCTCATTATTAGTGATTTGGAATAATTTTTAATATGATTGTTAATAGTTTGCAATTCTTTTAGAGTTGTTTATTCATATCATTTAACCATTCATCCATTGAGAAATGACTTTTAATCTTACACATTTATGTTTTTATCTATATATCTTGGATATCAGAATCTCATTAGAGATATTTGATGGAAAAATGTTTTCTTCATCAAGTTTGCCTTTTTTATTCTAGCCACATTGATTTTGTTTGTTCAAAACCTTTTTCAATGACTGATATTTGTAAAAAAGAAAATTTCCTTTTAACTTTTTCTCTTGTAGATGTTCCTCTAAGGAAAGGTCTCCCACCCCCATTCAAGCATTATAAATATGGTATGTGAATTTTCTTACTTTTTGAAAATGCAAATTTAGTCTAATATAATATGATGTCTTATGTTGAATTGAAATGTATAGTGAACAAATATCAAGTTAATATTTGTAAATAAAACCAAGTGGCAAGTATACATCAATGTATGTATACCTTAGTTGAAGTTTTAAAGGATTATAATTTAGGATACTAAATATTCAGGTATTTCTGAATAGAATGCCTTATAAATACAGTATATGGGGGGGAAGCTTTTTTATTTTTCTTGAGGGCAGTTGGTGTTAAGTGACTTGCCCAAGGCCACATGGCTAGTTTTTGTGTTAAGTGTGAAGATATTTATATATTTGACTTGATATAATAAATTGGTGATTAAAAGTAGGGGAAGGAATTCGATTTCCGGTCCAGGTATAGACTGATGTCATTAGGAAAGATAGATTATCAAGTTGTGGGATTCTATAGTTCATAAAGTTTGAGTATTCACTTGAAAGTTATGATGCATATAACAAATATTTCTCTTATTTGGTTGAGCCATTTGAGAATATTAATTTTTTATTACTTTAAATCATTTTTGAGTGGCTTTTAACTTTGTTCCCATTTGGTGCAGACCAACTTATGACCCCAAAGACTTTGAAATCACAGTTCTCTCCGCTCTTATGCATTTTAATATCTAGAGACTAATTGTGAGGTCACAAGGGGTAGTAAAGCAAGAGGTGAAGGCAGGGAGTGGAAAATCCTTAGATTTATGTTCTTAAAGAATTTACATAATAAATATTAAATCAGAGAATGAAGTGAAAACCATGGTTAAGGTAAATATGAGACTTCTTAAAAATGCAGCTTTCAAAATAAAATAGTCTGAGATACATATTAAACCTGAATCAATTGCAGAGACATTTTCAAATTATACTTGTCACATACAGTTTCCCTTTTTCATATTCTTTAAAGTTCAGAAATACCATATACATAATTTTGATAAATTTTGGACAAAGCGATACATTGAAATGCCAACTGTGCTAAATATCACTGTGGGAGCTACTCATATTCTTTCCTCCAGTGTTTTACACTATTAAAAAAATTGGCAGATTGGCACCTTTGCATTTACTTGCTGGTGATGAAATATAGCATTGTGATAGACTGTTAAAAATGCCAAAACCAGATAAATATATGTCTAATATCTATTGCTTTTTTGCTTAGGAAAGAATCTCTAATTCCCAATTTTTTGACATATCATCAAGTATTTATTGTCTGTTGTGAAGTGGAGTATTATATTAAACATTGAATATTTAGTAAATTTAGGTTTTGGCTAAGGAGTTAGCTTTTTGGAATTTTTTTTTTGGAGGGCAGTTGGGGTTGAGTGACTTGCCCAAGGTCACATGGCTAGTTTTTTGTGTGTTAAGTGTCTGAGGCTGGATTTGAACTCAGGTCCTCCTGACTCCAGGGCCGGTGCTCTATTCACTGTGCCACCTAGCCACCCCAAGGAGTTAGCTTTTCAAGAAGAGGAAAGGAAATAATATACATACATCTTGTGTATTACGTTACCCATTATGAATAAGAATTAAGAAAGCCTTTAAGAGTAAGAACAAGAGAAGGGAAGGAAAAAAAAAATAAATTACAGAAATGGCAACAGTGTTGCAATGATCTTGTAGCTATTTCTTTCTGTTGTTAACTATTTCTTCTTACTTCCTTTCCCTTCTCATACAAGGTCCTATTGGTTAAAAATATCTGGTGAGATTTTGTGCTCAGAGTTTTTTTAAAGTCTACAAATGGAGTCCTCCAGTGTGGTATTACAGAATATACCAGGACACACCAGGAAAATAATTATTGCTATTTTAAAAAACACTAGCAAAATCTATAGAACATATAGATGTTTTCAAGTCAAACTTTTGTAATTAATAAACTGGGGGGTTGGATTCCAGACAACTTTCGAACTCCCCTTATCAGGGAAGGATTGCCAGTTTCTCTTAAGATGCTACAAATAGAGGAAACAGTAAACTCATGTGTGCTTACTGGTTAGCCTGCTGTAATGTAATGCCAAGGAAAGGTAACTTCCCAAGGTTCAGAATACCAGCATAGGTGCTCTCCATTTTATTCAGTGACAAACCAAGAACAGAGAAGGTCAAAACATGACATCATTCAAAATACAGCATTTACTAAGGGTGATTCAGTAATCTCCAAGTACTACCCCACTCCAGGACCTTCCAGTCATTCAATCAATTACAAAGTCCCTGTTCTAAATACTACTCCACCCCTAGGCTGTACCTTCATTTAGTCCATCACAAAACCCCTCTTCTCAAATGGAGATTAGTTTCCAAACATAAGTAAAGTATATTCATTTGTTCAACCATAGAACACAAAAAGGTCAAAAGTTCCCCACCCCTGGATCACAATTGAATCTACCCCAGAGTTACATCAAGTTTAAGCACAGCACTTAATACCCAAATGGAGGTCTTTTCTTCATCTTGACAAGAGGCAAGTTCTCAGCAATCTTAGTTCCTGGGGAGACAAGGCTTAGCAAGGCCACAGGATACATTGCCAGTCTCTTCATTAAGTCATCCTCTGTCTGTAGAACAGTCCTAGAACCCCTGAAAACGTTAGCAAAACCCTCTCCCAGGATTTCTGTAAACATACAACAAGAAAATCCTTCTTCAGGGCTTCTGAACCAACAGAAAGGTTCCCAGACCCCTGCAACAACAGCACTGTCCTTCACCAGTGGACAGTATTCACTCTGTCTGCAGGACAGTCTCCAGACCCTGCAACAACAGCACTGTCCTTCACCAGTGGACAGTGTTCACTCTCTGTCTGCAGGACAGTCTCAGTAAGCTCTGAACCAACAGAAAGGTTCCCAGACCCCTGCAACAACAGCACTGTCCTTCACCAGTGGACAGTATTCACTCTCTGTCTGCAGGACAGTCTCAGGAGCTCTTAGCCAACAGCCAGGTTCCAGGACTTCTTCAACAGGACTGTCTTTCACCAGTGGACAAATCTGGCAAAACAACATCAAAACAGACAGACAAAGTACCAGCAAAACAGCCATGTCTATGTCTCCTCAGTCCTTGGCAGCTCCAGGGACAGGTCTCAAAAGTCCAGGGCGATTCAAAGTGGCCCCCAGCAATCCTCTCAGTCTCTCTCTGCCTCCACGAGGGTGCTGCTTCCAAAAAGTTCTTCTGCCTCCCTCTTGTGTCTCTCCAAATCTATGTCACCAGCTCCTCCCAGTTCAGGACTCTCTTTTCACATCAACAAGTCCATCCCACAGGTGGGATTAACAAACTCTGGGTTTTAACACAATCAGTTTGAAAACCAAGCCAATACAGGGGAATCTTTATATTCCATTACTATCACACCTGCTCTCTTGAGTGGGATGGATAATTACAAATACCGTGTTTCCCCGATAATAAGACCTATCCCGAAAATAAGCCCTCCCCTTACTGTGTAAGATTCCTCTAAAATAAGCCCTCCCCCGAAAATAAGCCCTATTGAGATTGCTGCTGTAGTGAAGGTGATCCCCTGTGCTACCATGTTTCCCCGATAATAAGACACTGTCTTATTAAATTTTTTTGGAAAGAAAAACACCAGAGGGCTTATTTTCAGGGGAGGGCTTATGTTGTCCTGCCTCAGCTCTCCTCCGCGGCACTGCTCTCAATGGTGCCAGCAAGCAAATCACTGGGGAAGAACAGGATGACGCACTCACTGCTGCAGCTCTGATTGGATGCATCTCGGAGCACGGCATGCGTTTCACCCGGGGGGGGGGGGA